>NC_061086.1:31118939-31421969 GCF_018902025.1 Drosophila willistoni | reverse complement strand
AATAAATGTTTATGAAGTCTGTTGGAACTATATAAGTCAGGTTTTCCATATTATAAGGCCTAGCCTCATTAGTGGATCTCTTGTCAGGTATTTAACTCTTCGATTTTCTCCCTGAAACATTTGTAGTGTATATTCTTATCCGGAAAATTGGTTATGTCATATAATTTTCGCTCTCCCGCTTACTGGATGCTAGTGTTTGATTTTAGGGCCACTCTAATATTCTTATGAGAGCTATTAAGTAAGTATTCGGAATTCTCCTAATGGAGCAAGTGTTATCAGGTGCAAGCAAATGTGCAAAGAACTTATATCATTATTTTTAAAAATTACTCTCTCTCTCTCTCTCTCTCGCATTTCACATTTCACAGCAAGGCCAAATTAGAAGCAAAACTATTTGAACTTTCATTCGAAAACACAGTCATCTGTAAGAAGATGAAATGAAGTCATCAGTGGCGATGGGGCGGATGGGGGGTGGGGTAAGGACACGCACATAACCCGCGGCCAACATCTAACTTGATTACGCATACCCCTTCGTGTTCCTTTTGCGGATGATTAATGCGCCATAAAATGAGATTTTCCAGGGTGCGCGTTAGAGGAACATTTACACGCAAATGTTTTGGTCTACGAATCAAAATATTTTGTACATTGTGCATACATTTATGTACTACATATTTTTTTATGGCATTTTTATGGCAACACGTAAAACACAAATGGAGTCAAGCTCAACCCAGGATGTGCCAGAACATATACAAACATACATACATCCGATACAGAGAATTCTACAATTGCGTGTGGCAATTACAAGCAATTAAAATGTTAAATGCAACACATAAAATATCATGAAATGGGTTTTTAAACGTTACAGAAGTATTTTAATAGCAAATCAAATCAGATTATAATATCTTAAAACGGATCTACCCATTTGCCTTTTAAATTTAGACACTTGTTGCTACGATAACACTCCTCTCCGTCTCCTTGAGAGGAGTTTTCCCAGTGGAGTTTTCATTTGAAATGGAATTGGCTGTCAGTTGGTTTATCTTGTGCAATGGTCCAACATTTCTTTCAATCACGTAGACAATGAAGGACATCCGTGCAGTTATTTTTGCAGAATGCTCGTACGTCATGCACTCCTTAACATTTTCTTGAACATCATCGGGATGGTCTATTGTCAATTTCAATGCACTAGAGATGCTTCAATTCATACAATAACAAAGCTGATAAGAGAGATAGCGCATTGGAAGTCCATCAGGTTTTCTTTAAAATAAATGAGGTCCTTTACTTCAGAACAGACTTCGTACACCTTTTAATCTAAAGAAATAAAAAGAAAAGAACATTTAATAAAAAAAATGAAAAAAAAACATTTTCTGTGGATGTGTCGCAAATATCTTTATTTCAGGGGTATTGTTAATTCCTAAAGATTGGTTTCCTAATCACATAGTGTGTATAGCCCGCTAAATTCATTACCTGCTTTCTCTTTAGGGTGTTCTTCTCCTAGATTATGAAACGTATGAGGAGAACCTATAAAAACAGGCAATTTCACGGATGCAAAACAGGGAATTTTCCTTCACTTTTCTTCTCATAGAAAGCATTTAAACAACTTCTGGGTCTGCTTATGGTGGGAAGTGACTCTGTTAGTTTCTTTTCTTGATTATTGAACTAGATTCTGTAGTCTGGTGTCATCTTTGGGTGCTAGGGATTCCGTGCCAACCATAATTCCGTCTCTGAAATAAAGCACGGATGTCTTCTGAAATTCCAATAGTTTAATAATAAATAAAACTGAAATACTTGCCTATTTTTTAGATTTGTAGAATCTAATGACTGTTTCTAAATACAATAACACATATTTTAATCGGAATATAAAATATGTTTAGCTGCAAGAAGTAGAATTTATTTCACATCAGGTTAATTTAAAAATATATAATATAGAAAAATATCTTTGGTTAAATAGTTGGCCTTTATATATGTGTATTAATTACCTTAGTTAACCAACTCTGTTCTCTTGTTTTACCTGATTTTTGTTTGAAAGCCAACAATTCAATGTTTAAAATCTCCTTAAAATTTGTTAACAAATTAAGAAACACGTTGTCTTTGACTTTATATGTATGTGTGCTAAAGTTTTAAATATCCTTCGGATTTTTTATTTATTTAATACATTTTAAGCAAATTCAATTTTACATATCCTTTTGTGGTGCAATTTCGTAAATCGATAGTCGTAATCGACTCAATAATTATCGAATGTACTAGTTATCGATATATTTAGACCACCAGTATATCGCTGATAAACTGATGAATTTAACATAAACATAACATGCTCTACCTATTCGAAAGTATGGTAGTTATTCTCATGCCGTTTGTGACACATATGATTCGATATTGGTTAATAGATTAACTCAAACTTGGTAAATATTTCGTATTATTACTGACATAAGTTTCAAAATGAACCATTTCAAATCACTCCAAGGAGGATATCAGCATAATTAAAAAATTAAATTGTATGGAAGTCTAATGATACATGTGAGATGCAGCAAGAGTATCAGAGACTGGCGCATGTTAAATTAGGAGCTGCTGTCAGTATTTTTTTAGTTGTGCGCAGGCTATGCGTGTACGGTCACACTGAATATACCATTCGTGCCGCCATTAGCGTTGCTGATTATGCAGGCTTGTTTATTTTCCCTCCAATTTTGTGTTTTGTATGTAGTGGAAGGAACCCCTACATTGAAGGATACCTTTGACTTAGCGAGCCCCAATGACAACGGTGTTGGACAATTTTCAACGCGCAGAGAAAATAGGCGAGGGTACCTATGGGATTGTTTACAAAGCGCGTAGCAATTCAACTGGCCAGGATGTGGCGCTAAAAAAAATCCGGTTGGAAGGGTAATTAGTCCAAATGCAAACCCGGTGCCCAAAATAAGAACACACTGCCAGAAACTAGATGGTCATCTACAGTGGACTAAAAAGTGGACAATTTCCCATCAATTTTATATTCGCCGGCATTACCTATGCCGTGTCCTTGACGAATGTCAAATTTTCTGACTCCTGCAACTCATGTAAGGCTTCACCAAGCAGCCCGGATTCTGCGAGTGCTGCGCTACAACAAGAACTAAGACGTAGCACCACATGATTCGGCTTCATGGTGAAGTACATCGCAACGTCATCGTGTTGAAGACTTAATCTTATCCATAATAATTGTTTAAGCCATTTAACCATTTTTTACCCTCTTCTTTTAGTGAAACGGAAGGTGTTCCCTCGACTGCAATTAGAGAGATATCCCTGCTTAAGAATCTAAAGCATAAGAATGTGGTTCAACTCTTCGACGTGGTCATTTCTGGCAATAATCTCTACATGATATTTGAGTATCTCAACATGGATCTCAAGAAACTAATGGACAAGAAGAAGGATGTCTTCACACCGCAACTAATCAAAGTAAGTCTAGTTTAGTCCAGCATACTGATGAATGATTAATAAATTGTCTTTCCCATTGACAGAGCTACATGTACCAGATACTTGATGCCCTAGGATTTTGTCATACCAATCGTATTTTGCATCGTGATCTCAAGCCACAAAATCTTCTTGTAGATACGGCGGGAAATATAAAGGTAGCTTCAGTACTTGTCTTGCAACTGACGGAAAGAGTTAATACGATTCTTAATGATAACTTTCCTCGATTTACTTCAATTGCAGCTAGCTGACTTTGGTCTAGCGAGAGCTTTCAATGTTCCAATGCGGGCATACACCCATGAAGTGGTCACATTATGGTATCGATCACCTGAAATTTTGTTGGGCACCAAGTTCTATTCTACAGGCGTGGATATCTGGAGTCTGGGCTGTATATTTGCCGAGATGGTAAGCCTTAAAACACATAAATTCAATTGAATGTGCATTACAGTCACCGCTTGCAGATAATGCGCCGATCTCTGTTTCCTGGTGATAGCGAAATCGATCAATTATATCGTATTTTCCGTACCTTGAGTACACCGGATGAGAGCAAATGGCCAGGAGTTACACAGTTACCCGATTTTAAAGCCAAGTTTCCCAAATGGGAAGCCACCAATGTGCCTACAGCAATACGCGAACATGAGGCACATGAACTGATAATGGTAAGCGGATGACATTCTGTTCCTTTTGAAACGTTTTGCCTTATACAACCTGATTTTCCAGTCTATGCTGCGTTATGATCCCAATTTACGCATATCAGCAAAGGATGCGTTAAAGCATACGTATTTCCATGATGTCCAGCATGTGGATAATGTGGCCCTGCCTGTCGATCCAAATGCAGGCAGTGCTTCACGTATGACCCAACTTGTCTGAGATCACCCTTAGCAAAATTTTTGTAACCATCTTGTTAGTAAAGTAAGTCAACCGTTTGTACCTCATTTAGTCATTAAGCTGTAGTCCAATATTCTTCCTTTTTTTTTGTTTTTGTATATTAAACGACTTGGTCTAATCTCTCTCTTACAGCCCACTGCTGCTCCTTATCATTTTCCCGCACATCATGTAAAAATCTCATTCACTACATAAATACACCATTCATGCTGTTCTAAATTATTCGTGGAGTTTATTAACCATGCTTTTGTAAGAATTACCAGGCGCGCAGCCGAAAATAGCCGTGTCGATGACGTGGGGTGACTGAAACTGATGATTCGGCCGCTGCTGATACCTCATGACGTTGACGCTGACGATTAAGGTGATCGTCGCGCATGTACGTGCCCAAGGCATTGCGCATGCTCTCAGAGAGAGATGAGTAGCTAGCCTCGGCGTCTTCACTGTCGCCGGCTGAAGGTTCAGTCGTTGTGTTGTCTTCAGTTGATGCACTTTCTTCAACTGCAGCTGCATTCACATCGTTTTTGTCGTCGGTTGTTTGGACTAATAGCGTCAAGGGTCGCAATAGCGTCACTTTCTTTGTATTCAGTTTAGCCAATGGTGTGGGTTCTTCGTCTTCCATTTCGGGTTCTTCCCCGTTTTCTTCGTTGGATTGGGATTGCAGACCACTTCCATAGAATTGATTGTAGTAGTTTCTTTGATCGTCAAAGTCTTCTGGACGGAAACGCTGCACTCCGTAATAGCTGCCCGAATTGGTATCAAAGAAAAACATTGGTTGAGCCTGAGGCAATAAAGATGGCTGTGCTGGTGGTGCTCCATAATAATCATATGGATCATAAAATTCTTCTGAATCAATGACAGGTCTTCGCTTCTGCTGCTTGCGACGCTTACGCTTCTTTTTATTCGAACTCTGTGGACGATCTACTTCAACGTTTTGGAATTGCTGCTGCTCCTCAGGATCAATTGACTGGACAAACACAGGCGGAGTTTCAATTATATTGGCAGTGCCATCGTTAAAAAGATTAACCAATGGATTGGTTAGATTGCGTAGACTAAAATTGGGCTGGACGCTGCGTACAAAGCTGTTCCAGACTCTAATGAATGGACGCTCAGTTGTGGTTGTTGGTGCCGCCTTGCCGCGAACATGCAAACGTTGCCTCTTGTAACCTCCATGCGGAACATAGTTGTAACTAGTTAAATGAGATCATTTATTAAGATTTATGATTGGTATATTGGCCCTATCGATCTTACCCAAAGTTGGTTTGTTCTTTTGGTATCCAGTTGTTGTTGCTTTCCAAATCGAGATTTGTTATTCTTCCTCCTGAAGTTTCATCAGGATATCTCCATGCTATGAACAATGCCAATGATATATACAATTGTAACTCCATAGTGACCAACCGTTGCTGTTCTTGGTTCGTATCACACTGATGAGATCTTCATCTCTCTATCGCGTTGTGGCCAACAACCTAATTCATCATTGTCTTGTAGTCTATTGTCTTGTTCTTTCTAGTAAAAATTTATTCGAATTTTGCCAAATATATAGCGAAAGTCTTAATAGATACATATTGATTTGTATTGGCATTGTGTTAACCCTATAATTCTTAGTATACATATATGTCTAAAGCAAACTAATAACCCAATTTTAAGAGTGTGGAAAGACTTTCCCCTCGAGCCATATTGGCAGCTGCCAATCCCGCTTTATACATATGCAAATTGATTTTTATTGATTACACAATTTATATGCCATTCAAGGTGTGCTATTTGGCGACAGCAGTTTATGGCCAATTGGTTTTCGATACTGGCAAAACTTGTTTATAACAAGAAGTGGCACAAAATGATTTGATTTGATTTCCATAACGATAAACTGATAATGAGTTCGGTTCTCATGTTTGTACATTTTACGATTGATTGATCTAAGTTCAGATGATTTAGAGAAAATATCATTTAAAAGACCATTGACTTATCAGTTTATGTTAATTTCAAAATTCCTCCAACAGACTTGTTTGTTTATAATAGTTTCAATACTCATGTCAAGTTTTTAGGCAACAAAAATGCATTCAAGTTTGAATTTTCCTTATCATTGAAAATCTTAAATATTGTGGTTGCCGTTACCCAATAATTTATTGAGTCCTTCGAACCGCCTGAGCACGGACACAGACAACGTGTCTGCCTCAGACCACAGACGTGAAACAACATCAGGCAGTAATGTCAATGGGGTAGAAAAAACAAAACAACAAACACAGAAACACACACGCACACACACGCACACACACACCGACGCATACACAAACAACAGCGTAAAGAAAATTCCTAACAAGTGTTTTTCTTTACTGGCCCAGAGAGACAGAGAGAGAATTTCTGAGAGAAAGCTTTCACACATGGCAAAAACGAAAGCTTTGACTGTGTCTTCTTCTGGCTGTGCCTGAGCTCAGGAAACTCTGTGTTGGTTTTCAGTTAAGTTTGAGTATCCTGGCCAGAAAGTATGCAACATTTTCCACGGGCCTTTACGCGCGTCGAACAATAAGAAAAGCTGGAAAAACGCCAGCAGCAGCAGCAGAAGCAACCAGCACACTATAACAAGTTTTTCTTTCCTTTCACACAAGTCTAGAAAAAAGTAGTGAAAAGGCAGCATTTAAGTGGCAGTTGCGTTTTTTGGGCTAAGCAAACGGATTCGTCGCGTGCGTTGGTATAAGTGAGCCTTCTCTTCACGTAAATTCATACACACACACACATACACGCACATGTCCTAGTATGCTCGGTGTGTCTGTGTGTGTGTGTATCTGTGTGCTTTTGTGTATCCGTTCAATGTTCAAATTTTCTGTGAACTTTCTTCAAACAAAAAATTGTTGTAATACATTTAATTGAATTAAGTAAAGAGCTGAACCACCGCAATTGAAAATTTATATAAGTGAAAGAGTAAACTAAAGGAGAAAACCCAAAAAAAAAACAACCAACCAAAAATCCAAGAGAATTGCGTAAAATTCTGCGGTGTAATAATGCCATTAAGTACTTAAGTAAATTATATAAAAACATTAAACGCCTCACCGAGCAATTATCACAAATTCCAAGCAAGTCCAAGAAAATTTCATTTTTCCCCCCCTTCGGTTGGATATATACAGTATGTGTGTCTGTGTGTGTGTGTGTCTATATGTATTAACGGATATGTGGCACAACTGTTGTTCACGGGGTTGGGCTAGATTTTTATTTTTGACACGGCCTATTGTCAAGGTACAAATAGGAGGTAGGTGCCCTCCCTCAAGGTCTGCCAACTAACTAACCCTAGCACAAGCACAGTCATAAACATTACACACACACACACCACCCACCCACAAAAACAAGAATTGAAACATCTTGGCGGGCGTTTCGTTGCCATTTTCAAGTGCGCGCTTTGTGGTCGCCCAAAAAAAGCGAACGCTTCGCCTTCAACACCATCTACCACACGTCATTTTCGTACATAGTTCTTGTTGTTTTTATTGTATGTAGTTTCAGGTGTCTGACTGTGTTTCCTTCTTGTTCTATTTTTTTGTTGGTTTTGGCTTTGCTGTTTGCCCATGTGCCCTCGCTCAAGTGCTTGTGCTTGACCATAACCACTAAAACTGTCACATTGCGTATACGCCGCGTGTTGCCCTCGACCGTTGTAAGCTCATTTACTTGTGTTTTTTTTTTGGCACCCACGCAAAACAAGAGAGCCCAATGTTTTCTCTCTCGCCGTAAATGTGTGTGCTCTCTTTCTCTCTTTGGTTTTCTCTATTTCTCTCGACTTCAGCTGTTTGTTTTGTTTTCAATCGTCAAGAACAACAACAACAATAAACTTTCTTCCTTCGCCCTGTGCCTATTCACGTTCCTTTTTGTTGTTGTTTGGCAATTGAATTTTTATTGTGATTTTTTATGCTTGACAAACAAACAAGAACGTGCTGGCATCTTTGGCTTTTTATACAGCAATTTAGCGCCTAAAAGAATGCAATGGTCTAGCAAAACGTTGAAAGTGTTGGTCCATTCGTTGATTTTACAGAGAGAGCAACATTGAAATGTATAAAAAGGGGGAAAGTACATAGATAAAGTGGTTCCTAATGGTTCTCTTTATCTTTAACCAAGGCAATCCGCCACTTTTGTTTTCATTCTTATTTCGTTGTATAAAATTAAGTTCTTCAAGTCTTAGAAGACATTCGCAAGATATACCCTGCAGCAGAAATATCAACTTAATTACATAAAATGACCGGAAAAAACGTTATTTTCATAAGATATTATTACTTTATCTAAGGAGTTAAAAAAGGAATTCATAAAAGATGCTATAATCATTATGTAAATTATAGTACTTCTAGATACTAAACTTTTTTTGTTATCCCAATTTACCAAATCAATTACGTTTCTCGACACAAAAATGCATATAAAAGATGCCAACTAGCAGCTTGAAAACATTTGAATAGGTGAACATTTTAAGCACAGAGCATAAAAAGAAAACGTTGATTGTTTTCTCCCCCCTTACAAATTACATGGTTAGCAATGCTAGCACAAAGCTTTAGTAGTGTAAAGGTCCTTATGTTCATACACATATGTATGTGTATACAAACATAAAATTAAACGACTTCAATGACTTTTACCTAGACGTAGAGAAATGTGCTCGAGATCTATCTTTAGATAGTCGAAAGTGGCTGGATCTAGTGTGCTCATGATTTTGAACAGGAATGTTATTAACTACTGTTTACCCTCATATGAATGCCCTTTTATGTTTGAATGTGTTTCATAATCATATTTTAGCTTCTAAGAGTATCAAAATTAATAACCAACTGTATGTAGAGAGAAATCTGCCCCATTTCCTACTACCCTAGATTTGACAATGATTAGAAATATTCCTTATTTCATCCACTTGACTAGAGTATTTGGCGGTCTACTCAAAAATTGTTATATGAATCCTAAAACAGTCCTGACTTGGCATAATTCCAATAGCTTTTTACTCTTTCCCTGACTCTGTTCGTTTTTCTCTCTCGCTCTCTCTCTCTCTATCATTTAATTAGCCTTCAGCTTTGTGGACTTCCGTTTCCCTTTTGCATGGCAAAAGACAACATTTTGGCTGTCGCCTTGGCGGCTTTGTCGTCTGTCAGATTTAACATTGTCATAGTTTTTTTTGCTTGTTGTTTTGTTCCTTTCGGTTCTTCTTCGTTGGTGAAACAAAAGTTTTGTGCTGAAATTTACATTTTTCTCACATTAGCGAAACCAATGGCGGCGGCTTTGGCGAGGTTGACTGCTCATTAAAATGCCATAAATATATGAGCAATTTGCATGTTGCATGAGCACAGGCCGCGAAAGCTCAAACTGAATAATTAACACGCCAAGACGACGAGTCACGACTCGGTCTAGGCGACCTGTTGTTAGTTGCAGGTCCCATCTTTAATATGTTGGTCTTTAAGAGCGTACAATTAAGGAATCGGAATTAAGTCTAATGAAATTCATATAGGGTTGTATATTCAGGAAGCTGGACAAGACACGGTTATCGACTCTGGTCCAATCGTGTAGAAGGCCAACCAAATAGTAATTCTGTGGCACATCGTTCCTCACCTGGATGCCGACGAGAGCAGCTCCGGGATAATAGGTTTCGCTTTGTTCCTGATAGCCGCAAACCGTATTTTTGCTGGTCACCAGAGATTTGGCGCTGTTTTGGCACAGGGAACGACTTATGGTATTCACCCAAGTCTTGTGCTTTAGCTCCTTATTGGTTCGCAAGCCGGCCAACATAAATATCTGACTAACCAGCGACTTCTCGGCCAGATCTGGCGGTGGCATGCAAATGGGCATCACATTTGGTGTAAACTTGGCATCCCTCAGCAGCGTAAGGACCGCCAGACTGTTTTTCAATGTCAACGCATCGTATTCCGGATGAATGGCTATTTCGGCCAATTTAATTTCCTGTGGCGGCAGTACACAATAACCATCCGATTCGCAGCTAACCTCGTAGGCATTTCGACTCTTATTCCACACACCCAACTGCACACCATACGCCTCCGCCTGTCCGTTGTGCCGGACAAAGCAATGGGCAGGTGCTAGCACATTCCTCTTAGAGATTAATGCACCCAAGCAGCCAGTATTCTCTACCTTTGAACCTTTGTGGCAAAAGTTAGTATCCAATTTATATGCGTGTGTTGTATGTACTTACCATTCACATATGTGATGCGGGCCAACCACTGATGCTCTGTGGGAATGGCATAGTCATCCTGCTTTAGAACT
The DNA here is from genome assembly GCF_018902025.1 of Drosophila willistoni. Taxonomy (NCBI): domain Eukaryota; kingdom Metazoa; phylum Arthropoda; class Insecta; order Diptera; family Drosophilidae; genus Drosophila; species Drosophila willistoni. Next base: position 31,411,430 of record NC_061086.1, on the reverse strand, counting down.
TGCTCTTCTTTAAATTGTCCACATTCCGGTTCTTTGGCATTCGTCAATTGCGATATGATCAAGAGCAATGGAATTATTCCGTAAATTCGATGCATTCTGAGAGCCGATTCATGAACAACTGAACTTGAGAATCTGACTCAAACGACTTTTATATATATGTATATAGTAAACACTGATTAGCTTTGGCAATGCAATCGGACTGAAATTTATTCCTACTACTGCGATTACTACTTACTATAAATATGAGAACCGGTCTTAAAGGCGGAACTGCAAGTTATGATAATTGATACCGGTTAATTTTCCAATAAATAACTTCAAGGAAAGTCGTGTGTATTTATTTATTTGTAGAAAAATGCATAAAACAATCTTGATTTTAAGATGATTTAATATTTTCTTTAATCCAATCGCGCCATGGTCGCAGATCTTGATAGATCATTGTATTAACAACGCCCGACTTATACATTTTGGCCAAAATTGCAACTAGATAGAAATTTTCGGGTACATCTTTTACCACATTGACGCCCATCAAGGCGGTTGCCTCGTAGAATCTGGTCGTCTTTGGTGGGAAACCGCAGAATTGATTTTGCGGCCACGGTGTCTTTGATGATGTCAACAAATTGCAATGCTGCCGCGACACAATGAATGCCTTGCCCTTGCCTCTGAGATAGTTGGAATGTGTGAATCCGGAAAATGGTAGATTCCGACTAGTCAGAGAATCGGGCTCGGTCGCCCCTTCCAAGCAAATGGGCAGAATATACGGCGTATAGTTGATGGGTTCTGTTAGTTTCAAAATGGCCAGATCATTGTCTCCTGTATCCTTGTCGGCCAGGGGATTGATTTTAATATCGGCCAATTGGAATAGCAACGGTCCGGGTACACAGAATCCCTTTGCATTGCACACAAACTCGTTATCCGGTGTATGGGTCTCATTGTATATGCCAAGCAAAACGGCGGCATTACGTGGTTGCTTTTGAAATTTACGTACACATGAAGCTGTGGTCAGGACATGCAACTCATGGATAATGATAACATTGCAGCGAGTATGAGTGAGTCTACCACCTGCAATGGACAGAAATCAATCCTTCGGTCTCTTTCTCTTAACTTAAATGTGGTTTCACCTACCATCTTGATTCATTAGTAATCCCACCCATGGATACTCATTGGGATATGTTGTTTGATCATTGTCATGCAGCCGACTTTCGTCCAGAACCCCGCACTCCGTCACGGCCCTAACAGTTCCTAAACCAGGCATCATATCTGAGTACACGTATTGGATTCTCATTAAAATAATAATCATTCACTTACCGATCACAAATATGAGAAGAACAAGTTTCACAAACATTTCTATTGCGCGATTATCCGCTTCAATTCTCGTCTGGCTCAGTGTTCAAAGCAAACTGGGCTCGATTTCAAATGCTGTGCCTTTAACGAGAACCGCCAATGGGAAAACCAAACCAAAAGGCCGACTTGCAGACACTCTATAAACATGTCACCTCAACAATCATATTTCATTCGATAACTCAATGCAATTACTATAATGGAAGCTAATTTAAGGCTGCCCTCGTTTTTGTTTTTGTAATAAATTAAAATGTATGCGAAATATTATAATTTTTAAATTAAATCTACATATTGAAATTTAAATAGGATTTATTTTTTAAATTAAAGTAAATTTTAATGAGAACATTAAAAAATAATAAAATAAAAATAAATATGAATTCAAATAGCATTCAATTAAACATTTTTGAGCACTAAAAAAGAAATATCTCAATCAAATTTGTTTAAAGATTTATCATTATCTAAGTAAGTGAATTGCGAATGGTTTTTCGCCTATTTTGTTATTTTAAAGAAGAAACTTCTTAATTTTGTTATAATTTTCTCTGTCATTCCCGAACATAACATATTTGAATCATAACTTAAGATTCATTATCATCCAAAACATGAAAAGGAAAATAACGAATTTCATTCAAATGACTTGATGAATTTTGGTAAAGCTTTTTAGATGCTTCAATTAACTTCAATTCACTATAATTAGATAATAATTAACTTCAATTTGATATATTAGAGAGAATTACTTTCTATTTTGTGTTCTTTAGTATTGAACCACAACTTGAAATTACAAAAAGTTTTATCCATCAATACATTTATCCATTTTATAATGTTTTAAAGTTTGAATTCGATCAGGATCTCATTATTCCTTATTCGATTCCCATTGCTCATTAAAGTGATGGGAAAAACGAGCATTTCGAAGGAAAAACTTACCAGTTTCAGAGATTAAATCTCAGTTTTTGCGGGGTAATTTCCCATATTTCTAACCCTCCAAGAATAGCCAATAAATCACTAGTAAGATTGTTGTACCTTCTCTTCAAAATTACATACATTTGAAACCATTTCTTGTTAAACGACTTTAACTAACATTTAATTATTATGATTTAATTTATGTTGATTAATTTAATTTATGTTGATCATTTAATTATGGTTGATCATTGGTTAAATCCTTTGCTAATCTTTGCTCACTCCACAAGTTTTCCTGTTTAAATATATTCGATTAGATAAATCTTGCTAGTTTCCATAGAACTATTTTATTATGCCCAGTGTAAAGTGGGAAATTTTCTCAACTTTTGCATAATTTAGACATTGCGGCATAACAATCCATATCTATCTTTGTATATGTATGTATGTGTGTGTGTGTGTGTCTATGTATATTAGTTAGTTGTCATTTATATTGACTTGAAAATGCATCAATTAAATAATCAATAAAAGAAAACTATCTATCTTATAATTATTTGAATATTTCTGCCAATCAATTCCTATTTGTGCAAAATTCCAGGCAATTATATTTAACTGTATAGGTTAAAAGGACAATCATTATATAGCTATTAACTTGTTCAAATCAGCAGTTTGGTTCTCTTTTACGTCTTGGCATTGCCTAGACCCTCGATCTGAATAATTAATGTTTCAATTAGAATGGCATTATTGAAAGCAAACACAGCCAACTGTGCCCAGTGGGATGCCTGAAGTATTGAAGGTGAAGGACATAGAAGGACGACAAGTGGACAAGAGTGGGTGGAATAGGGTGGGGGTGGGTGGTAGTGGGTGAGGTTTACAGGGTTAATTTAGCTATGCAGTAAAAAGGCTTACAAATTGCCCAACCGGATCTGCTTAGGTTGCCATGTTTATTGTCCACTAACTCTCTCTTTCTCTCTCTCTGACAATGTTCAACTTGACCCAGCTAGCTGAGGCGTTCATAATTTGCATTGTTATGAGTGCCTCCTCTTCTCCTTGGACCCTCCATTCAACACATATGTTGGGCATCCAATCAATGGACTGGACTTTACAAAAACAAACCAAGCCAGCTGGTCATTTAGCCATGAAAAATGTTTGACTTGCCTTGAGTTTAGCCTGGAGCCAAAAAAAAAGGGTGTGCTGTGTGTGTGGGAGCTCATGCAAATTGCGTGGGGTATTGGGGAGCGCCTTTTGCCTTAAAAAAATTGGTATTCGACCTCCACCTTGCGTGTTCTTTCATCTCTAATCGCTGCCAGCACGTGAACAACGGCTTGTTTCTTGGCTAATCGCACTCCAATTGAGCTTTAGGGTTATATAGAAGGGAAAATATGGGTGTAGAGTGCCTGAAGTGAAGTCTGAAAAGTCAATATGGTGCACCTTTTTACACTCTTTGCAGGCAGCAATCACTATGAAATGTCTATGTGAATAGGAGGATGACGCGAGACGGCGAAATTCCGGCCATCTTTAATCCGAAACGTGTGCGCACCCCATCTGTGGTTGTCACCGGCGATTCCTCAACGAATGGACCGTCGTACAATAGCAACAACAACACAAGTGGAGCTGCAGCCAGCAGCAGCACTGTCGGTGGAGGTGGCGGACCAGTTGGTGGCCCAGCTGGCAGCTGTGGGTTCAGCAATGTCCTCAACTCAAGCAATCCACAAATAACCCACCAAGATTCAATATCATCGAGCCAACAGGATCCCAATGAGGTGATTATCATTCAAGCGGATACTCCGACAGGGACTCACAACGCACAACATCACTTTGGAGGCGACTCCAGTGATACGGCACACAGCGCTGGACACGATCAACAGCAGCAACAGCAACAGCAGCAGGCAAATGGCCATGGAGAAGAGCCAGAATTACGTTTTCGTAAGCTGCAGGCCTGCAAGGAATCCTGTTGCTCCGAGCTGGCTCGGAAGGTAAGTGTATCAGAGTTTTCGAGGTGCTCCCAGCAGTGACTTGAATCGCCTCTCTTGATCTGCAGATGTACTATGGTGTGTGCGTGACCATTCTGGTGACCGGGTCATGGGTAGGAGCCACTCATACCATCAAGTATATGTACAAGTATCGAGCTCCCTACGATGATGTGCTGAACGATGATCAGGACACCTCGTCGAGTCGGGCGGAGCTGAGCACCGAGCTGGAGGATATACTGGCCATCAGCGATTCATCCCTGCATCATGTCGAGGACGCCACCGAGATGTTCAAAATCCCACCACGCCAGCCCGTCTACTTTAGTGCTCCGTTCTTTGCTGCCTGGTTTTTTACCAATTTCTCGTTACTCTTTTTCCCCATCTATGTGCTGGGATTGATCTCGGCCCGCAAATATGATAAGTTGAGTGAAATATTGGGCGATGTGCTGCGTGGTTTTCGCGAGCGAGGTTTCACCGTAGGTGAGTTCGGCAACTCTCCTGCCCCTTTGAATACCAATTGACTTTCCATTTCCGCTCTGGTCTCTGGTTGATTTAAAGGACGCTTTCTGAATCGCTGCCTCTCATTCTGCATACTGTGGCTGGTAACCACATATCTGTACACTCTGTCCCTGCATGTCCTCTTTGCCACCGATGCCCTGGCCCTGTTTGCCACAAATGTTGCCTGTGTCTACTTGTTGTCCTGGGTTATACTGCACGAACAATTTGTGGGCGTACGGGTAAGTGAGGTCCTCCGAAAATCTAATCAAATCGCATTACATGGCTTCCATTTTCAGATTGTGGCTGTTATCCTCTGCGACACGGGCATTGCACTGCTGGCCTATATGGATGGCATCACAGAGAGCCGTACACTTGGCGGCGTTGTGCTGGCCACATTGTCCGCTGCCGGTTATGCTGTATTCAGGGTATGTGACCTGCGTGTCCTTTTGCTCTGCTTTCATGTTTTGCCATTTGCTCTTTTGGGCTTTCTAGGTTATGTTCCGCAAAGTAATGGGCGATCCGCCTGTGGGCCAAATCGCATTCACATTCACAGCATTGGGTTTCCTCAATGCCCTGCTCCTGTGGCCCGTTGTGTTGGCGCTTTACTTGACTGGCACGGAAAGCCTGACATCGGAGAGCATTCCCTGGAACCTGCTTTTTGCCGCCAGTCTATTGCTTTTAGGTAACTACTCCAAATACACACTGCCCACTGCCCCTTCAGACCCTCACTTACTTCGTTGTTGTTGTTTTGTTATAAACTTTTATCGTTGTAATTAATTTTGATTGCAGTTTTCCACGTCCTAATGCAGTTCAGCGCCGCCGTAACATACAACATGTTTGTGACATTGGGTTTGATTACAGCCGTTCCCGTTTCAGGTGGTAAGTATACCAACAACAACAACAACAACAACAGAAACAACAACAACATAAAAAGGCAACAACATTTTCTATTAGCCTTAGGCATTCCGTGACTATATATTATTTTAAATCGTCAAATAAAACTTTCAGGAAACCCAAATCGTTGCTACCAACAAGTTTTTTCCTTTTACCACAATCAAAATGCTCCTCAAAATGGCTCAAAAAAAATATAATATATATAAAATTCTGTTAAAAGGAAGAAAATGAAATAGTTTTTATAACTTTATTGAAAATAATTGCATTAAAACTCTTAGACTCATTACTCAGTTAATACGAACTTTGCCTAGCCTAAATTGATTTCTGGAATTATTAAATTCCACATTAAAACTCTTTCCTGAAAGTCTTAATTTTTGAAGTTTTCGAATTACTAAATTCCACATTTAAACTCTTTTCTTAAAATCCTAATTTTGGAAGTTTTCAAATTGTTTTTAAACGTAAATTCAGATTTCAAGAGATTTCTTTTAGCTCTTTTGATTACCAAACAAATTTTTCCATTTTGATAGCATTTGCCTTTTTAGACGTTAGAAACATAATAATTTAATCGCAATGTGATTTAATTTTTGAGAGATAACAGTTTCTTAATATTTTTGGAATATTTTTTAAAAAGTTAAGAACAATATTAGCCATTAGTAATTAAATTTGCTTTTACTTATAATTTACAAGAATTTTTCTTAGCAGAAAACGATAATTGAGTTCCATTTAAATGAATTTGTTTGCGATTCCAAAAGTTCTCATTCGGAATCTTCTTTAAGTAATTTATCTATGCCAGCATTTGAAAACATTTCTAACTTAGTATTGAATAGTAATTCTATGAAGAGAGAGGAAGATTAACGAGAAAATCAAGTTCTAAAATTATAGGAATTGATGCAATGATTAGAAGATCAAGCTTGGTTTGTTGATTAAGTTAATCAACCTCTACTTATTTACATGCCGACTAACTTTACTATGAATATTAAACACTTATACTAATTTACCATATCCAGCACTCGATGTCATATTGTACAGCGCAAATTTTGCTGGCATGAAACTGGCTGGGGTTATTCTAATTGGCATTGGGTTTTTCCTCGTTATGTTCCCCGAGAATTGGCCCGACTATATAACACGATTGTTGCGGTAAGTACACATTTTCTTACTTGATTTTTCTTTTCCTTTTCTTTTTTTTTTTGTGTATTTTAGTTTTCGAAATTTTTGTTATTCATATTGCTAAAATGTTATACAATTAAATATGCTAATTTTCATATTGTGTGAGTACAAAAAAAAGAAAACAAAAAAGAAAAAGAAAACTCTTGCGTGTTTTTTCAAATAATTTTACTACATTTTCCGTTTTGGTCTTGTGTTTTTTCTTACTTTTCGTTTTGGACTTTTTTTTTTTATGGTTAAAGTTCATAAATTTTGTTTATGTTTATTGCTAAAAGAAAGTACCAACATATATATAATATTAAATTGAATTTAATATAATAAAAATCATTTGACTAAAAGGAATATAACACAATTACACACAATTTGCATAAATCTTTTGTTGTTGTTAATCATGAATCTATCTATTCTATATCCATATATATTTGACTTTATATCCAACCAAACATCTTGCAGAAAGAGCGTTCGTGCCATACTCCGTTACCAATGTTGTTGTGAATTAGCCGAAATTCGCTATGCTCATTCGGTAGGCCAAACACACAAACAAACAAACAACAATCAACATAAATTTACTCGTATAAGTTGGAAAACACATATTAAAATTTAGTTATAGTGCAAATAAAGTCTAGAATTTTAGGCCATGTAAAAAAAAGTATCTCTCAAATGATGATAATGAAAGCAGCCAGATTTTTTACTGAACACCCAACCACAATTTCTCTATATATATACATATATGATATATATATTCCTACACAGACATTTACATATGTGATAAATATACCTACACTTTGGCTTCCAAAAACTTTTGCGCTCACCCTTTTTGAAACGATATATACAAATAAATTGTAAATCCAATGTATACTTATCCATATATATATATACACCCAACTATATACCATACCCGATATACCTACATATATATATGTACAATATGCCTTGTTACACCTATACATATATATGAATCTAATACAAGTACATATCTCTATATATCAAATATATATATTGTATTTTTTTAATCACGACACTAACTTTAGGCTATTTCGTGCAGTTGTTGTTGGTTCAAAGTTTTAAACCCCCTTCTGAGACCTTCTCATTGTTGTTGTTGATGTTCTTAACGTTAATTGCTGTTGATTTTGGTTCGTTCGTTATGATTTCGTTTGTGTTTCGGCAGATCAGCAACTTCATTTCTATCCACTGGAGCCAAAAAAAACATCATATCGTTTATGTAAAATACTTGATAACTTTGTACATGGATGTTGATTGCAAATGTTGCTGATGCTGAGGTTCGATCAATGTAGTTCTCACCCATGACACACACAGACATCTACACCCACACACACACACACACCCACACACACAGACTTACTCACACACCCCACTTAAGTATGTAGAGCTGATGTTGCTTAACGTGGCCTAAACATGTTAAACTCCTAATCGATCGAATGATGACCACATCCACCCACCACACACACACACACACACACACCTTGTTTGTTCTGTGTGTGTGTGTGTGTGTTCCTTGATTTTTCATTTTAATGGCTGTTTGTTGTGCAATCTCTCCCTATCTCTCTTTCTCTCCCTCTCTGTCTTTCCTCTTCTAACCTTATCATACCATATAATGGCCACTTGTAATTGAGTTTGAGTTCTTTGGCCGACCAAGTTGTAAATAAATTTCAATTCAATTTTTAATTTACCCATACATATTTCATTTCTTTACGTGTGTGCGTATGTGTGTGTGTGTGTGTGCACTTGGCAAGGGGTTTTAGCAGCAAGTCATGATATAGATATAGAAACAGATCGTTGCAGCATGATCAATCAAAAGAGGTTACGACCTACCCTGACCCACACCAAATAAATGACATTTTCAGTTTAATTTTCAGCCTAAAAACAAAATGCCTAAAAATTCTAAAAAATAATAAAAATTTATATATATATATTTAAATGCATTAATTGTTACTTTTTTGTCTCAATAACTTTTCTTTTTCTTCAATATTTGGCCATACTAAATTAAATTTTAAGTTTCTGATATAAATTTCAAATTTTCTCTTCAGTTTTCTCTCGATTTTTGAGTTTTTATCTTTTTCTGCGTGTTGTGTGTTCTGTCTCTAAATCAACTATCCCCATATTCTATATCTATTCTCTCTCTCTCTCTATTTCTCTCTCAATCTATACCTTTCTCAATCTTATCTTTCAACTATATATATTATATAAAACTCGTATCTCGACATTTCTTAATTATATTTTGCAGAAGCATCATAATGCTGGGTCACAATGCGAGGTGAGTTTCGTGAGGTTTACAGAAACGAAATGTCTTTTATATTTTTAATTTAAGAAAAACCAAAACCAATTACCCAAGAATGTCTTATACTTCTATAGGATATATATATATATATATTTAAACAATATATATATACAATACTCAAACAGAAAAAACCTATTCTACCGAGATTCAAATTTCAATTATAAAACTACTCTTAAAATATTATACATTTTTTAAAGATGTAAGCAAAGTATGTTTTTATCAATTAATAATTTCGACTTTGCCTCTTTGCTATAGTTTTTGTTATTAACTAAAAGGGTATTAATAATTATTTGAGGATTTTGCCATGAACTTCAATTTTTATTCTCACTTTTCGGCTTGCGTCTCAGTTATAATTTCGTTAATTTCTATATTATTTATCTAGATTTCTGATAGTTTAATTGATTTTCAAACAAAATATCAAATAAAAACTCTGTAGAAGTTCTAGGTCGAATCGTAGTATATTTAATTTTCTAAGCATTTATTTCAATTAATAAGCTAAGGTAAGTCCATTTGAGGGTAATTTTTATTGCTGCCAGGCACTTTCAACTCAATAATCACCTCACAAATCACAGTATTTCGTTGAATATCAACGAAATAAGGCTAAATTGATCATATTTTATATAACTTTTGTTTCGTTTAGGGGGCTATACCAGTAAATCCTTGAAATATCCTGGAAAAATTTCAATTTCAAGTCTGTTTAAACATTTTTATAATTACTTACATAATTACTTTTTAAAAAACAACCTCCAGATGTCAGATAATCCTTCCTAATAAAAAGTTCAAAGTTTGTTTTGCTCAACGTCAACTCAGAATATCATCTATCCAATTGAATTCAATCTTAAAATCAATATTTTGAAATATATACATCCAGAATTTCGAACATTGTTGACCTTGCACCCTCTTATTGATTAAAAAACAAATCTATTTACGTATTTTATTAAAAGAAGACTCGAAAAAGATTATATAGTAATGACTCTAAAAGGAGTTGAAACTGTTTAAAAGAAAGGATCATAAAGGGATATTAAAACTTGACCGTCTTAAGAGGTAAATTCTTGATGTTGGGGATAGAATTTTCTTCAAATTTCCAAAATACGACAAATTCACAGAAAATTTAGATTTATTTCTTTACAAATATCATTCAATCAACACGAAAAACTTGCAAGTGTATGCAAACTTCGGCCATTTTGCCCCTCGCGACTTTTATTTCAAACTTTTAGGCTTTATATTTGGTATAGCCCCTTTCCATGATAACTCAAATACACTTTTTTCTTTTCTATGTATTTATATATTCATTTTTGGAGGCGACAAATCTTAGATATAGCAGCTCAATAGTAGTAAAAACAATCTCTAAAATTGTATATAGTAAAACACCGCTAATCTGTACTATTGCTTCTTTTTCTTCTTGTTTTCTCTTCTTCACCTCAAACACCTGTCTCTCTTTCTCTCTCTCTCTCCCTCTCTCTCTCTCTCGTTCTCTATAAACGACTTTCTCCTTTCTTTCTCTCTCTCTCTCTCTCTCTCTAACACAAAACACAATCACGAAATTCTCATTTGATAAACCGTATGTACACGCTGCTGAAAAATTGAACAATTTGATATATCTCATATATACACAAACACCAAAAAAAAAAACTGAACCATGTAGCGGTAGGCCAGCGCTTTGTAAACGAGATGCTATAGTCACTGGACCCTCCACACGATATGCTCAACGGCACATCACGCGAACTCACCACATAAGCTAAAAGTTGGACAAAATCACAGAAATTGTACAGAAAACAAGACATGAAACAAACAAACAAACAAACAAACAAACAAATATATATATATTTGTATATTTTGTAAATGATTTTCCAAGACATCAAAAACTCAAATTGCACCATTAAAAAACTAAAGAAAAGAAAAAACAAAGACCGAAAACGAAATGTAATCGAAACCGAGCCAGAGCCCAAGTCTTAGGGGTAAGTACGAAACCACTTTTCAACCCAACCCCTTTAATTATTTTAAATTTAAAATTAAAATTAATTATGTATATAGAAGATATCTTAGATACTTAGTCGAGATTGGAAGAGGGCTCATCGTAATATATGTACATAAGTCTCTGCTCTCCTTATCATCTTCCTTATCTATCGTATTCTATCTATCTGTCACTCTATATTCTTTTTTCTCTATTTTTTGGAATTTTTGTTTCGTTTTCACAGATCGCAGCATATTTATGCCTCCCATTACAAACATAAACGAAAATATTATGCTGTCAATACAAACTCATATGTTGTTTGAGAGGCCTCATCTGAGAGGTCAGCATGGCAAATTGTATTAAACAAAAAAAAAACTCTAAGAACTAATTATATATGTACTTACTATATATATGAGCCAAGCAATTAATTGATTGATTGATTAACTAGCAGGAAGCGTGGGCGAAATTTTTGTGTTTAAATCGCCCAATTGCCAACTTAAAACCCAAAACTAAATGTGTGTGTTTTATTTTCCTATATAAATGTCGTGTAAACGTTGAAAAATGCATTTTTGAAACCAAAAAACCCGATATATAAATGAAACATACGTAGTTAAAATGAAACACGAACGAACGAAACGAACGATAAAACGGTGAGCGCTCTTAATAAACAAACATAATTTTCTTTCTAATTTTCATTTAGTTATTATCATTAGATTAGAGGCTTTTTGGCAGTTAGTTCTTATCAAAAAAAAAACAATCACAAAGCTTAATTATTCGCACTGATTATATAAATTTCAATTTGTATGCTATGTAAATTAATAATAAATTGTATTAAATGTTGTATTTTGGCACCTTGCCTCCCCTTCCTATAAGTTAAGCTTTTGAACTATTCTGCTTAAAACTATTTACCTATTCACCCCTCCACCTAAACCAACACACACACATACACACGTTGACACTTACACACACACACATAGACATAACTTTTGTATATAAAGAGTAAAGAAAAAAAACAAAACAACCGAAATTAACATCAGTAAAAAATCCGTACAAATTTCTAGAGTCAACCAAAATATTTTAGTGCTTAGATCTAAATGAACTGAAGGCTGCAATATACATATATATTACATAGTATTAGTGACCAGCAGTTAGTGGCAGATCCACAAGGAAGATAATGAAGAGATTTTCTATATATATATAAGACCCATATCGTCCGACTAGAACTGCCATTAGCTAATGGCAATCTATTGATGTGTATATAAAAACTGCATTAGATTCTCAAAGACACAGAAATAAAGCCTAGACAATAAATGACTACAAAAGCTTTTCATAGGAAATGTATAAATTAATTAACTAACATTTAAACTATTTTACACACACTACACCTATTTAGATGGGGTCGCGGCCCTCGGAGCGGTACTTCAACAGGTCAGCATCCCACCATTATCGATTATCGGACGGGATACATAAGGTCCCATCTTCGTTCACCCTCTGGCCGTGTGAGATGACTGATCTATCGCCAACTGCAACTGGGTTTCTGCATGGTCATGGCGGCTCTAACGCACAGCATCATCAGCAACTTTTACAACATCAACAGCAACAACAACAACATCACCATCCTCATCATCAACGACATCATCTAACCCATTCGTATTCCCAGCAGCAACAGCATCACCTGCAGCGGCAACACTCGCACACCTCGCTAACAATGATCCATCGCCAGAGTAGTAGTCACAGTGTCCATGGTGGACGAGCTGGAGCAGCAGCAGCAGCAGCAGCGGCGGCAGCCACAGGAACTGGTCGTTTGTTCTCGTATTTTGGCAACGAACACGATCATGACCATGAGCGTAAGAAATCGGAGACATCATTCTTCAATTTGGGCTTCCGTCGCAAGTCGACAGTTGTCTATTATGCTCCAACCGATTAAAAGGAGGGAGGACGAAGGATTTCCCATCTCCATATCTCACCATTGCAACTAAAAAACAGTAAAACGAAAAGTAAAACAATCATGAATACAAAAGAAAATGAGTTAATGAGAATTTATTAGGATTTGCACTCTTAGAATTTATCGAGAAAACTAAAATATATACATATTAATATGAATGTTGTTGATGTAAAAGTTTAGTCACTCCACCACACACACACACACACATATGCAGTTATAAATTTGCTCAAATATAAGACACACACCCACACACACACACACACACGGACAGACCGTAATGCTATGCAAATGAAACCCATAAACATCATGTGAGAAAAATTCCCAATAATAAACGAAAATTAAAGTGCCCCAAAAGTTAACTAAACTATATATTTAAAAGAATGCAATAAAATGCATAATTCTATAAGAAAACGAAGCCAATTGTTTTTAGCAATTATATACAAAACCATTTCATAATATATTTTAAAAACCAAACTAATTATTAAACTATGGAAAACCCTCACTCACTCAACAAACAAAAACAAAGAAGGCACTTCACCTACAACGGCAATGAGATATATATATATATATACATATATTAAATAGTTCTCACCGATTCTCAGATTCAAATTTATAGTATAAGCTCATCTTAGACAAATTAAGAAGAAGATACAATCGAAATGGAGTTAATAAGTATTCAATGTTATTGTTGTTCTCTCAATTGATTGATCTGTTATTAACCCTAAAACATATATGATTTAGTTTTCTGGTGTGTTGAACTGAAAACCTTTAAGAAACAAAAGCAAAAACCGTATCAAAAGTATTTGTATATTTTTAACAACTGTTTGTGTGTCGTTTTTTGTAATTTTAGACCACTGTTTTTATTGTTATAAAAATGAAATTCCATTTTGTGGCTAGAGAGAGACTAAAAGCCGCTGTATTAAACAAACCAAAAGAAAAACAAAACAATATTATGTCCTTAAGAAAGAAACTGGGCAATTAGGGGCATCTTATGTATTAAGTTATGTAGCCACATCCAATAATTGATTTGTGATAGTTTTTACAAAAATGTTTGATAACCAACTACACACACACACTTACACACCTACACACACACACCCATATACATACATGCCCTCTACCTTAACCTAAACCTAGGCAAATGGTAACAATTTAAAGAGTGTATTTAGGATCACACAAATATAAGAAAACAAAAACCAACACTGATGAAAAATTATAAATATAGCCAAATGAAATGGAAATAAACCAAAAAATCAAATGTTATTAATGTTTTTTATCGTCCATTGCATCAGGAGTCCTTTGCTTTCACTGTCAACTGTCAAAAGTTGAGGGTAAAAATCAATTGACAAATCTGTTGTTAGTACAAAAATATTCGCTCCCAAAAACCCTCAACTTTCAAAAATTTTGTTAAAATTCTAAAAGGATAAGAAATAAATCAAAGTCCAATAATTGGAATTAATTCTTGAATATTTCGTGAATAACCAATATCTAACGAACGATTCTGGTTCGATTACGTAACCCAAAAAGATTCGTAATTGGACAAGTCGCGAATATATTCGACAATCAGATCGAATAGAACTTGCGACGCTCGTAAAAAAAAACCGTTTAACAAAATATTTAAAAACCTATAACAATCTAAAAGAGAAAGATTAAAGAAAGCAAGAACGGGCGGCGTCAATTCATCTTATTTTTGGTGTTCCACGATCATTAATTAATTTGTTTTTCCATTTCGTTTCGTCTTTTGTAATTGTGAACTTTATTTTTAATTTTACTTTTTTGTTTTTGCGCACCTATTTAATTTTAAAATCCCAAAAACCTTGAACGATTTTATTTGATTTGTGCATTTTGTTCGTGAACGTATAAATTTTAAAGCCTAACTTAAAATTGACAATTAAATATATATAAACCATTTGACTGGCGTTGGGGACCAACGGATCCAGGATGAATAAGTTTGGTAAGTTCTTTTATATAGCATAAAAAAGTATATAGATATTGTTGTGTGTATATAAAAAAGATTTATTTGAGTTCAATCGTTAGATTATTGAGGGATTTTTGATCTTAAACTCTATATATAAAAACGAATGAAAATTCCGGCACTTAACATTAATATACATTAATAGAATATATTGAGACTCTACGTAAATGGACGGACATACGATATAGTCATTATTATGATTACAAATATATGTGTGTGTATATAGATATTCGATCATTTTGTAAAAGGATTTGTTAAAATTGATTGTTTTTAAGGCACATATTTGGTTAACACACTTTTGTTTGGGGTTCCTTCTATTTCCTTTTCTTTTTTTTTTTGTACTAAGTATTGCGAAATATATAAAGGCCTAAAGACACTCTCGAAAAAGTAATAAACAAACAAGAAAACCCAACTAAAAGCGGACAGAGACAGCCGGCAATTGAATGGCTACCCGCAGCGAAGATGCTTTCAAATTAGAAATGGAGGAGTTGCCCAAAACGCAACGGCCGTCACTGCCCACTGCCCTGATATGACTATGAAAAATGTGTGAAAATATTTTTTGTGTCCAAGTCCAGCAGTAGCAGCGGCAGCAGCAGCAACAGCAACAGCAGCAGCATCATCATCAGCTACCTATAAGGCCCTATAGATTTAATATAAAAAAAAAGCTGGCTGATTTCTTTTTTTTTTTCGTTTACCCTGGCAGGAGACCAAGTGGCTGATAAACTGGTTCCTGCGGCGCATAGAAAAAGTTCTCAGGGTACAGATAATAAAAATTCAAGCGCATATGATAATCAAAGGAGCAAAAAAAATGCAAAAGAAAAAAACAAACGACGGGCATATATTTAATTCAGGCAAAAAAGTAGCCAACGGACCACGGATGATGACCATCGGACGCAGTGCCGACGATTTAATATAAGAAAAACACGGCACAAACGCCACGGCAGGCGTCGTTCATTGAAAGAAGCAAAGCATAGAAGAAAAAAAAAGACAGGAGAAGGGAGAGAAAGGTGTGCGTGCGGCACAAACAACCCTCAGCCTGGACCGATCTTCTCGATGGGTGTAGGTACCGCACACACACACAAGCGCACATACCGATGGACGATGGCTAACTGGGTTTTGATAGTAACAGGTTTGCTTGCGATCCTTGGGCTCTCTCTTTCTCTCCCGTTGATGTGGCTGGGCACGCACACACAGCTGTGCAAGGACTTCACGGACATTAGTGAGGGACTCGTCAGCATCGTCGATGCTTCCGTAATCTGAGCGCAGTAGGCGCGGCTGTTTGCGCTTTTCTGTTGCTCCTGCTTCTGTTGCTGCTGCTGTCGTTGCTGCCGCTTTTGATAGAAATGACAAATAACCAGATTCATTGTAATAGATTATGTCTACAACTTAATCGCCTTGCAGATAAATGATGACAATGCTCAAAGAGGCGCAGAGAACTGGGTTGCGCTGCTGCTATAGATGGCATTGGCATTGGGTTTTTTGTTTTTTGGGTGTCAATTTTGTTTGTGTCTTTGTAGCTGTCTTTTTTTTTTTTTTTACTTTTTTGTCGCCAGAGAGAAGAGACAGATAGAGAGAGAGAGTGAAGTGAAATATAGTAGGGATATTTCATGAGATTTTCGTTTGGGCGGAAGTGTTTTCGTTTTTTTTTGTTTTGGCGTGCGACTATTTCATCTTTTCCTACTTTTTATCTAAACCTATAAAGCATAGTGAATACTAGGCCAATCAATGAAATGATTAGACCCAACGCCGATTGCAAACCCGATGCTCCTGCTAATCTACACTTGAACATATCATAGCGAGTCTCCTTATCGGCTACAATATTCTGATATTCGGCCTCAACTAATTGGCCATCGTAGTAGGTGATTAGATCCTCGAAAGGATACTCAAAGCCCTGTAGACATTCACACTTGTAGCCACCGGTCTCATAGCCCCGACCCATAATTGGCACGCACTGAAAGATAAAAATATTAATATAAAGAACTAGAATTACTTAGAGATAATTGCTACTCACATAAGATGTCAAATCGTCACATTTATGTGTATTTTTGTAGGCATTCGGCTCATAATATCTATCCGGGCACTGATTGATATCCAACTGAAGCATGTCCATGGACACGGCAACCACACCCCTGCGCAGAGAAAGAGAGACGGAGTCAAACAAATTAGTCAGTTTAATTGCTCACATTTGCATGACAATTGCATGACAAGAGGACCCCAAACACAAAAAAAAAGTCACTAAAAGTCATGTCAACACTTAAAAATTAAACAATCAACAAAGTCTGAATGGGCCTGGGACTGTGCCCGAAAAAAGTGGTCACGGCCCGCGACAGACCGGCCCAACAAGTATTACCGTACACAAGCAGCAACCCTTCATGATATCATCTCATGCCCATTTCCCCCTTTTCTGTTCTGTTGTATACTCACTTGAATTCCAGTTTGACTTTCAGACTGTCCCAACCGAAGAAGGGCACCGCATAGGTCACAAGCCACTTCTTGACATAACCATCGCAATCAAAGTGCGGCTGCATCCAGTATCCGTGCTTTATGTTCGCCGCTCTGTAGGAGTTGGGATAATGCTCGTACTTCTGCTGGTATTCACCTGTCTCATTGTGTCGTATCTTCATCTTCATATAGAATGTCTCGAGATCGTCGAAATTCGTATTCCAACGTTGCTTGAGGAACTTGAAGTATTTCTTCTCCGTGTACAATTCGTGCGTTTTGTTGAGACGAGCCAGATCCTCCACCTTGAACTTGCGCGTGTTGAGCTCTGTCTTGTAGGCATAGGGTGCAAAATAGGTGCGATTTGTGAACTTATTCCGCTCCCAGAGTGTTGTGGCCGACCAGACTTTGCTGTCACCTAGGACAATGGCCAAAGTTTCGCCAATCATTTGATCCTCGGTCAGTGGTTTGTCCGCCACACGTTTGCCCGAATAGACTTCATTGGGATCGGATACCTGGCAGAGAAGAAAGAAGAAGGGGTTCATAATGTGTTTAATGTTGTGTGTGTGGGGAGCTTTGAAAACAGCTAACGACTTGTGTAAATATAAAAAGAGCCAACGAGAGAGAGGGGAGAGAATGGAGAAGAATTAAAAAGGAATGGGGGAGACTCTGCTTCCTACTCTCATCGCTCTCTCTCTCTCTCTCTCTGCTCTCTTGTTCGCCTTGTGGCGAACTCGTTTTTCGTGTCTCTCAAACTAATGAATTTAGCATTTTGGTAATGGTTTGACACTGAATATTTAATTCACGCCATGCGGCTGCAAACTGAAACTACTGAGACTGAAACTGAAACTGGCATTGCAGGAAATTCGAGAAAGTTGAATTACGCGTGGAAAATTATAATTTACACTTGAGAAGATTTCAAGAGGCATCGTTCTCGTTGTCGTTGTCGTCTTCGTCGAAGGCTCCTCTTAATAGGTGTCGGGTTATCAATTAATGCTCTTCATTTAGCGTGAAGGCGATGCCTCGCCTTGCCTTGCCTCATCTTAATGATCATGATGTTAAATGCTGGGAACAAATTTGACCATCTGATGATGATGCCTTTACGTACCTGCAAGAAGGCACTAATAAAGTTGGCCAAACGCACAGCCATTTTGGCTTCATTTTCGAATTGCTCCCGAGCTCCAAAACTGACATCACCACGCAACACCAAATCCTGTGGATGGAAGCTGCAATGAAATCATCACGATTAAATTAATAAAAAGTCCAATAGAATCGCAGAGTTTACATACTTTTTGCATGTGCGATAATTGACCCCATGGATAAATTTCAAAGCCTGATCAATATTCAAGTTTGGTGTATGCAAAGATCTGGCACCAGTTGTATAATTACGATATTCGGGATGCAAATCCAAATACTTCTGCCGCACATAGTAGGGAGCTTGCTCCCATTGAATAGGCAACTTTTGTATCCCTGCAAAGAGATAAGGCTTATTGTTATTAGTCCAAGTAACTAGCATTGATTAAATCAACCCACATCCAATCTTGAGACAATCGTAATCGTTGTAATACTGCTCGGCCGAGGCACGTTCCACAATTTCACCTAAATAGGGTCGCCTCACAGTGTTCGGCAGTCGAAAACCTGGCTTGCAGCGACATTGATAGCCTCCCCGCCTAAAGCCCCAGCCATGTAAGGGTTCGCACTCGGTGGTCTCTTTTTTACATCGCGCCGTGTCCGCAAAATGATTGGGTCCCTTGTTTCCTTCGCCAATCGGACACTGATTAATGTCTATACGCTCAAAGTCCATTTCCAGAACCGAAACTGCAGTATATCTATAAAAATATTAGGGATAACATATTTGTTTGGCTAAATATATAAATTCGCGATAATTACTTGGGGTATTCAATGTGCCGAAACTGGGTGTGGCGGGGATAGATATCTGCTATGGGTACCACAGCTGCCACCAACCATTTGTTCGAGCGTCCACAATCAAAGTATGGCCTTGTGAATTTAATGGGTCCTGGATTCTCTTCAGAGCCAGGCGGTCCATGGAATGTATACGTTTCATTTGTATTATTCGCATATCGTATTTCCACTTGGTAGGTGATCTTTGTGTCATGACGACCGGCAACGTTGTCTGGTAGCCACGCCCGATACCATTCGTTTATCTTGTAAAGATCGTGCGAGTAATCCTTTGAAATGGAGTCCGGATGATGGGCACCCAAATCCTGAACATCAAAGGTGTTCCATGTGGAAATCTTTTGCAGATGAATCGGGTCATTGAAATCGTCAAGGCGGAAGGTGCGGGGACCAAAGCGTGGAAATGTCTTATTGAAGAAGCCGCGATATGAGGAGGAGTACGAACTGTTGGGTGAAAAGTAGACTGCCGAGGCGTTGATATACGGATTGGAGGAGACATCGGCCACGGTGGACAGGAAATAATACATCATGCCCGGATCGTAGGTATCATTAATGGCCGGTCGGATGAAACGAGACTGTAGAATATAACTCCAAAAGAAACTTCTACTCAGGGCCATGTTCTGCAGATGCAGCAGAGCCGTTCGATTGGGAAATACAGGATTCACGTTCACCTCCTTGATATCCGGTTTGTGGGACACCACATCCTCGGGCATAAACAGATCCGAATGATGCTGAATGGGACAGTTGTCGGCATTGACTTTATCAAATTTTATTTTGATCTCATCGAAGGCATCCCGAGCCTGCCACTCATGCTGAGCTAACACACCCACAGTCAGCACCAGCATGAAAAGCAGATAGCTGCGCCCTAAAATAGTCGAAGGAAACATTTTGTCCCTTCCCGTCGTTCACTACAACTCCTTAATCAATGAAACTTCACTTTAAACGTGTAACTAATAACAATATTTTTAAATATAATTTAAACTATACACGACAACATTAGTAATACAAATTAATTCGGGCTTGCTTGTGGTTGCACTTGTTGGAATGGAACTACGCCCTCTTTCTGGTATTTTTGGTCTTTCTAGTATTTTTGGTATGTGACATTCTGGTATTTCTGTGTGTTTAAGCGCGACTTGAAACAGTGTTGCAAACTGTCTGTGTGGGTGGGTGAAATTTATCGATAATTTATCGAAGCGCGCGAAATTATTTGAAATACAACCACATCTACATTTTTAAAGGAAGATAATAAATTATTATTAATTATATATTTTGCAATAAATCTCAGAAATACAAGTGCAACTTGAAAAATATAAAATGCTCTTCTTAATTTAAACGCTTGATAAAATGCAAGAAAATGATTTCTTCAGTTTCTGGTAGAGAAAAACAAATAATTATAAATTTCAATATGCTACTGATACTGATTGGTGATTATTAAAGACAAAACAATAAACATAAATATTGTTGTCGAAAAGAAAAAAAATAGATCTAATTATGGCCATATTTCAACGATACATTCTGTAAATCCGTTAATAAATTTGGCAACAAGAGGCGCCAGGTATGACTGCAACATACAATTGGATGAGTGCCAAAAATTTCGATGTGGGTGGCAAAGTTGGGCCTGGAACTCAATCTATGTATATGTAATGAAGAGACACCGCCTGAATTGGTATCTGGTTGACCCTTCTACATTATTGAAGTGTCCATTTGCGGAATCGTCCGGACCCTTTTCATCACCACCACCAGCACAGTCAGCACATGGGCCATTAAAACCAGAACCGGGTCAGCACAGATATGTTTTTGCTTTCTTTATTTTGGTCTTTTTTGGAAAACTCTGTGGCTGCAGAGCAGGGAACCGCAGAAACCATTTCCTGGCGCTATCACCCAGTGTCAATCTGCTGCGGCTGTGGCAACTTCTGCTGCTGCTGCTCCTCCTCCTCTTCCTCTGTCGCCACCTGCATTAAATGACACAAATTAGTGGACGAGAAGACTGACCCTTCGACTCTGTTTTTGTGTCTGCCTTTACTTGGCTCTCTGTGCACTACTTTTCATTACATCGAATGTCCTGACCATTTTGCTTGGGTTATTTATTACACCTGTCGTTTATGTTTCTCTTCGTTTTTTACTGTTTGCGGATGCAGAGAATGAGAGAGACAGAGATGGAGGCTCCAGAGAGAAGAGGTGCAACTAAAATTTGGCACAAACATAATTTCCAGTTTGTCGACTGACATTTCCGTGCAAGTGTGGGTGCCATCCTGTCGGGTGGGGAGGGGAGGGGGAAATGGCATGGGAGGCAGTTCCCTGCTGCGAGCGTAATGCAGATAAATCTACGCGCCTCTTGCATTGTTTTATTTTGCACGTGGGAATCCCAAAACTCGAAACCCACAACCAAACAAAAACCCTGGCAAAATGGCAAACACATACATATATTTTGTTGTTGTATGTGTGTTTCATAGTTTACTCTTATTTACTTTACTTTTTGTATTTGTTGTTAGTCTGGATACTTCTGTAATTGATTCGTGTTGCAGTTGCCTGTATCTGTGTCCTAGATTGTCATGGCAATTGCCAAACGGAGTTTCATTTTGTTTAATCTTATATTTTTGTTTTGTTTTTTTGTGGAACTGTTTTGGGATTATTGGGATTTTGTAGGAAATTCCCATTTTGGCAAGTCTGTCTGGCAGATAAGGGATTGTATTTGAAAATGTGCCAAAGGCATTAAAAAGTTGAACAAGTTTAGATTGAAACAGCTCGAAATAATGGGAAAAACACACAAAATAGAGTCAAAAAAGTTTTGAAAACTCTTCAGACAATTTAGCCTGCTGAAAGATAATGACTAAATACTTTTATAATACAATATTTAAGCATGCCTTAAGAATGTCCATGATTAAATGAATGCAAGTAATTATAATGTTCTCCAGTTGTTGAATCCAATTTCATAAGTGTTGCTAAAGCATTTTTTTAACGTGTAGATCCTTTTTAAAAGTGTTGGTAAAGGTTTTTGTGTTGAAGTTATAAAAGCAAATACTTGCCACAAATTTAAATATGGATACATTTTATGTTATTCATATAAATTTTAAATACCGCAACAAATTTTTAACGCCAAAGACATACACGTAAGAGAAAGAGAGTGAGGGAGAGAGAGGAAGGGAGAAAAAAACGTGTGGAAATATAAAATCAAAAATTCCCTCACACAGACACACAGACAGTGTAATAGAGAGGCAACAATTTAAACAAATTCAAACAAGCAAAAAAACAAAAAAAAAATTGTTGTGCAAATAAATATAACAAAAGCCCGCTGTGCGTAGACAAAGCCCGGGCCAGGACAATGACAACAAAAGCTAACGACAAGTTTGGACAGCCGCAGGACATGGAAGTTGGTGGGGGTTAAGGAAGGAGGATATGGACATCAGCATGGAGATAAAGATATATATTTGTATATATGTAGGTTTGTGTGTGTGTGTGTGTGTGTGTGAGTATGCAAAGCACTCTCTGATCATTGGATTGCATTTTGGCATGGCTCCCAATAAAACAAAAACAAAAAACCGAAACCGAAAAAAAAGAAAAGAGTAAAATGGAATAAAAGAAAATGCCGAATGAAGCCCAATTGTGGATGCCGAATGTGGTGGAGCAATCGCCACCACTCGTGGTGGGGGCGGTGGCGGAGGATAAGAGGAGAGCTGGCAAAGTACAGCAACAAAAGCAAAGCACAAACAAACATCCATACATACACATACACATACATATACAAAGGCGGCCTAACACAGCGCAAATATTTTTTTGTCAAGGGTGAATGACCCAGAATCAAAATTCACAACGTTGTCGTTGCTGCCGACGTTATTGTTGTTGTTGCTGCTGTTGCTGCTGCTGCTGCTGCTACCGTCATCCATCGCCTCCTCTTCATCATCGTGGTTGTTGTTGTTGTTGTTGTCGTCATTCACCCGTCTTCTGCTTGCGCTGCAGTCGCAGCAAACAAAGTTGGCGGAATCTTCGTGCGTTCGCCTTATTTTTCGGTTTTTTCGTCATCCTCAGCCATTTGCCGCACCTCCGCACCACCACCTCACCTCACCTTCTCGTCTTCTGCATCATTTTTTTATTTTGTTTGTGTGTTTGTGTGTGTATTTTGTTGGTTCGGTCCGGGTCGTCTCTTCTGTTCCTCGGGCTGTTATGATTGCCGTTGCCAGACGATAACCCAAACCAAGCAATTGCAAAAACAACATACACCGTACACACACACACACACACACAGACACACCATACATCCAATACATACACACGTGTAAAGAAAGAAACGAATTTGAACATTTTTGCAGCATTGCACACGCGACTCTCGCACGCTCGACGCTCCTCGTATAAACCGCACAGAGCCAGACAGTCTGAGAGATACTCCGTCATGAAGGGCGTTGGGAGGAGGAGGAGGGGCCCACTCACAGATAGCAATACACACGGGATAGAAATTCAGATAAAATTGCCATCGAAAAGCGTTAATTGCATGCCAGAGGCCGGCGGCCACCCCTTCGTCTACCTTTTGAATAGCTAGCGAAATTAATCTTCATTTGTCCAGGATATGGCGCTAGGATACAACCTTCTGATGTTGATGATGATATGCTCTCTCAGCCACACAAAGCAATTAAAGTTGACCCAAGAAACTTTCGTTGTTGTTGTTGTCGACGACGACGACGACAAAACTGAAAACCTGAAAGCAGCTCGAGGCTCGTCCTGTCACCTAATTTCCGTTTTAGAAAACATGTCCTACCTAACTACCCTCTCCGCATGCAAGGCACTCGTCAGGGACCAAGAGCCACTTGAGAGTCCGCATGTCCTGTCACCGGTCTCTGGCCTACAACTAGCTTCTCGCAAGTCAGAGGCAACTACAACAACAACTGAATACAATTTTGTAATTCAATTGTTGTCCTTCTTCTTTCTCTCTTCACTTTGTACATATGGCATATGTTGCTGTTGCTGTTGCTGTTGCCGATGTGTTGGTATTGCTGTTGTTATTGTGTCCTAGCAGGTTTCGTATGGCTGTGAGGCAAGTGGCAGTGGCAGTGGCTGCCGCCGGTTGGCTTTTGAGAGGACCTACGACAATAGCTAAAAGTTACCGAGCACACACAACCGGAAAAGGAATGGCCGACAAACTACAAGAATAAGACGGCAAGCAGCAGCAGCGACCTCCTCCCATTGCCAGCAGCAAACAGCAACAGAAACAACAACAACAGCAGCAGCAACAACAACGACTGCTGTCAGGAGTCGTACTCTCAGCAAATTGCAGCCTGTTCGGAATAACGACAAAAGGCTTATTTTTCCTTCTTTTTTTCATGTTTGTTGCGACGCTATCGGAAAATCCAAAGAAATAAAATGAAAGCAACACGCACGTTAAGTTGACTTGACGAAGTTTTTGTCGGCATCACAAAAAATATAGAAATGCCTTTGTCATATTTTTCACTAAGCCTTGGGCATTTGAAAAATTCCCCTGCAATACTGGCAACGGCTGCTCCAAATGGTTGTGTAATTATACAACATTGAAAATGTGTTCAGTCATAATGGTAGAAACTAAAACGGCCATTAGACCAATCCAGCCAACAGATAGGTTAGGCTGATCCATAAACAGTCTGGACATTTTCCAATACACTTGTCCCAAAGGCTTTTAGTATTTGATTTAAACAATTTTCTTGTCTATATGTATTATTTTAATATATTCTGACTGTAATTTCACTTATTTCATTTCATAATATGCTTTATTTCCTTATTATTAAATTTAGCTTAAAGCTAGCTATTTACATTACAGAGTTTACTATTGTCTATGCAGCTGAGATATTTTGTATATTGTTTTTTTTTTTTATTTTATTTTTTATTTTGTAGAATTTTGATTTTGGTAAAGCAAATTGGACGAGAAACCTTTATAGAGGACTTAATGTTAACTTAGAACTAAACATAACTTAGAACATAATTTCACTTATGAGTGACGGACTACCCGAATTGGGCTGATCCAAAGGTTAAATCAATATCAAAATATGAAAGCTTAGCTTAGACTTAAGATACGAAAGAAGGCCTTAACCAAAAATGATCTTCATAATGAAGAATCCACTCAATAACATATTCCTAAAACATATTTCTGGAATAATTAAGGGACAGCAGTTTACAGTATGTACTAGTTACAATATAACTATTCCTGATTCTTTTAAAAAGTCCTGATTCTTCCACACAAAATTTGTAATGCCTATAAAAACTTTTCTTATATTGGAAAAGAATAAATTATTGATCATCAGATAGAGAAGTCTGTTTCCAGATATCATTCTAGTATTTTTAAAATATTTAGTTTAATCGAAATGCTGTAGCTAATTGTTTCCCTTCAGACTAGCATTTTGATTAGCTCCTCGAATATCTTAAATTTAGCAGGAAAGGAATTTAGTAGTCTTCAAAGAAAAGACTTAAATGAAATATTTTGCTTAAAGCCTTCTCTTTTTTGATATGAATGCAATTAAGCGGCATATATTTATGTATTTTTGTCTGATTCTTTCCCATGAAACTTTGGTACTCAAATTGCTTTCTATCGTGCCTGGTCTTCATTTATATCTCTTTCTCTCTGGCTGGCCATGTAATTTATGCGTATTAATTTCATTTGTGGCCTATCCTGCTTCCTGTCTGCCAGTCAACCAATTGCACAATGGCAATTGCTTCATTCCTTGCCAACGATTCGCTGTGCGTTGCATCCCAAAGAGAAATAAGGAAAAAAAAACGAAGCGAAAAATACGAAAAAACATGTTGTTATTGACCAAGGGACAAAAGATATTATGGGGAATATTAAAAAGGATTCTCAGGCACAATGGAAATTGAAATTGCATCAAAAGCGAGAGAACTGAAAGCAGCAGCAACAACAACAACAACTACAGCAGCAGCAGCAGAATCAGCAGCAATATTAATGCCATTTTGATAAGTAAATAAACAACAAAAGATTGAAGCCGGGAAGCCTCAGCGCGAAGGCATTCTAATTGCCGCCAAGGACCTGCCTGGCTGCCTGCCTGGATGACTGGATGCTCGAATGCTTGTATGGATTGCCAACTGCCTGGCATCCTGCTAGGCTGGACATGCAATTGCATTGCAGTTGGCATTGTTTTTTTTTTTCACCGCAGCTTTTTAGGGGTTAAGTTTCAAGTTTTTGCACTCATCGGGGTTATCGGACGATTACAAAAGATTTCCTACTCTCTGGTCAACGTCGGCTGCAAGTATAGAACAAAAACAACAAAAATACAAAAAACTTGCAGCGGAAGTTGCTGAGCCGTCATCATCAGCTGCAAGCAGCAACTGCAAGGACCTATGCAAAGAAAAAGAAGGACCACTATCATCGTGACCATCGCGTGAACATTTATCTATGAGATACTTCTGGCCTAGCTGACAGCTGCTTTGGCTTTTTGCCCCTCTCTGCCCTCCCTCGCCAAGCACCGCAAAAGAAGCCACAGGCAAAACAAAACAAAAAAAAAGAACCTTCTGCTTGTGTTTTCTGTTCTTTTCTATGCGAAATCGAAGTCATACATCAGCGATATCCTGCCGTCGTCCCACATGTACTTTCATCTTCAACTTTACACTACTCTTCACCCCTCTATATACATAACATTTGACCTTCTGTGATGTCATTGACCCCGAGGCAGGGCAACTGCATCCATACCAAGAACTGAAGTGAGCGAATGGTTAACACATTTTACATAATATACAACTTGGTCCTGCGGCCATGCTTTTGTTTTAGCTCTCAAATTATTTGCAACTTGCACTCTTAAAACAAAAACTTAGAATACTTAACCGACCTCTTAACAACTCTCAAAAACATACAGCTCACTCGCCCGTACTGACCTATTCCTATGGAAATGTTGTTGGTTGCCATTTCTGACAAAACGATTCGCAAACGGGTTAAGCCAAGCGTGAAAATTGTTCACTTTTTTCTCTACCATTTCTACGCTTTAACATGGCAAATGTAAATACATTTTAGCCAACCTTTTGCATTTGCCATAAAAGGATCAGCAAAAAGGACGTGGCCAAAGCAGTCATACCTTATCACCTGTCGTTTAGACAACTAGTTCTATTTTATAGTATCCTGGGGAGGAATCTTATAATATAAATTGAAGTTATGGGTTCATTTGGTATATAGAGACTTATCATTTAATTTAAGCCATGCTGGTTGTTTTCATAACTTTATATTATGGTCCTTTTGAGTACTAAATCGTAGGAAGCTTCTTTAATGAGCCGTCAGAATCTCTGGGATTTCGGTTGGTTCTTATGATATAGACCTGGTTCAAGAAGGAATAAATTTCTTAAAAATATAACAAAAATACATACATAGAATTTCCACAATGAATGGATGAGATTCACTTTCTTTCAAAGTGGTTTAATGGTTTAAAACCAATCAAAAGCAAATAGATTCGATTTCCTTTGAAAATTCTCGAATTCATAAGATAATAAATCTTTTAGTTGATCAGAAATTGCAGTTTTTAATGCAAAATTTGATCTTTAAGCGGAGATTATTAACACTTGATTGCATAACATACACTTGTGGCCATTATTTAGTCGACTTAAATCCCTTCACCGCATTTTCCCCACGGAGTCCTTAAGTCTTACAAAATGTTTTAACACCTCGTTGGGCTTACAATGATGATGATAATGATGATGTTGATTTGGAGTCCTTTAATATAATGCCTGCAAGTTGAAAATCGATATTTTGGACAGAAGGTTAAAAGAAAGAAGACATTGAAGACGAAGAAGGCGAAGAACTGACTGCCAACACCTTGCCAGGCACAGACGACGACGAGGACGACGTCGACGGGTGTATTGAATGTAATTAAAAGGAGTAGAATTACACGTGTTGTTGTGTTGTTGTATCCAGCACAAAAGAAGAAGCTACTGCAATATAAAGAGAGAAAAAAAGAAGCCCTTTTAAAGCAGGAGAAACCCCCAAGAGGGGGGGAGGGAAGAGTATGGCTGATATGGGGACGAAGACAAAGTTCTTCTTTTCACTTAGCTTCACAAGTGAAGTGAAGGAACTCCGAGACTCCCGGCTTGGCAATGGTCTCTCCAAAATGCACTTTAAATGGCAGTTTCCGGTCACACACACACACACACACACACACACACACACGGACACACACATGCTCATACAGCTTAACAAAATACAATGCAGAATGTTAAGAAGGAGCCGCTCTGCGGCAGTGCCAGGAGCTGCAATGTACCGCTTGTTACATACTGTACCTCTTCAACTCACACACACACACACACACACACACACACACACCGCACGATGTTGTTGTTGTTGTTGCTGTGGCTGTTGCTGTCAGTCATGGGCTTTTGCAGTGCTTTACATTTGCTATATTCCCTTCGTGCTTAATGCATTCTAAGCTTTTCATAGGCCTACTACCCCTTGCATTTGCATCTGGATTTGCATTCTCAGCGGATGTGTGTGTGTGCATCACATACATATATTGCATGCATCGTCCCCACAGAGAGGGTGAGTAAATAAATGAATGAGTGTGAGACACGGCATGCAGTCCTTATTCTTAGAATTATTAATTATTCTATATGAATAAATTATTTTATGAATTATTTTTTTTAGTTTTGCAAACTAAACTTCTAAACTTGTTAGACTCAGACTAGTGTCCTTTTAGTTAGTTCTGATAAAAACTTAAACATACCGTGAAACTGCATATTAAAGGCGGAAATGTACAGAGAAAAGCTTTTGTATCCGACCCCAAAAAGTATTAAATATTCAAATTATTGATCAACATCAACATCAATCATCAATCAATCTAGCCGTGTCCATCAGTCTGCTTCAAATTCTAGATATCGTGACTTACATAAGCGAGGACTCTTAAATGTGGTATATATCCTTGAGGTAGTATTAAGTTTGTTTCAAGTTTTTGACATGTTCCAGCAATTTCTTTAATTTCTTCCGCCATATTTAGAGTTAAGTTTTAAAATTTGAAACACTTAAATTTCACATTAATATATGGCAGCTCATTAAATTTCTTGAAAATCGGATTAAAATTAGCCAAGTTAGTTATACTTAATCAATCACTTAATCATCAAGTGCTTATAAAAGTGAGCGAGATAGCCAACAGTGTAATCATTCTACCTCTAAATTATTAATCATTGTTTTATTTATGATTTTTTTCTCTTTCTTTTTGCAGTTTCACACAGTCTGACTCGGGATGGGTATCGGGGTTATAATCCAGAGATCTATACTAATTTACCCAGTGCAATGGGCGGTGGTGGAGGTAAGTTTCAAATCTTTCCAATTTATAATATAAAGTCCTTCAAGGTTTTATTCTGTGTTTAGGTCATATCCTTGATGAGGTGGGGGTTTAATATGTTTACTTTGGGAAGATCTTGCATCTGTGCTTCTGACTTAAATTGCAGAGCCATGAGAGAATATTTTTTGTTGGTTTCCACCAAGTCGAGGGCCAGTTGGTCTTCATTATGGCATGACGCTCGCTTGGGCTAAATTGCCCAGTCCCAGTTCCAGTCCCAGTCGCAGTTCCGTCACCCTCTCTTGTGGCTTAAGTTCTTTGCACTCCTTTCGTTTTCTGCTGCGGGCTTTTGTTTGCCCTCATGTGAGATGCATGTATGTATAAATGTTGTTGGTGTAGGTCCAGTCGGTTATGTAAACCACCAGCCCACTTGCGTTTACATAATGCAAATGGAAGTACATAACACTTGAGCATGCTCTTCGCGCCATGTTTCGCATGTTTGCCGGCTGTATGAAGTTGGTTTCTCCCCTCCCATTCCCATTTCCAGCTTTAGCTCTGTCAGCACCTCGACTCATCTTTTTTTTGCCTCGTGTTTTTCTTTTTTTTTGACTGCTGGCACTGCAAAATTAATGGGTTAAGTAAATAGCCATGTTATATGTATGTTTTTTCAGCAGCTCCGACCGTTCAGACATGAAAATGCGGCTTCACTTCAATGACAATACTTACATAGAATAAAGCGCCGCCGCCTTTTCGCGAAGTCCCACAAATTGTTTTGATCTTCTTAAGTAGGAAAAAAAATACGAATAGATGTAAATTTGCATAGAACAGAATTTTCTGCCAACAGCAGTTAGCAAGAAATTATGTTTGTAGTTACTTATTAAACTGTGAATAGCTACAGACTTCCAAATCTAAAAACTGAGGACTAGCCCAGAACTGGTTAAGTGGCACATACAGTAGGATAATGTTCCAAGAATAACAAGTTGAGGTTAAATTTTATATAGGTTTTACAGGGACATCCCATCTATCTTTGTAAGTCTTTGACTTGGTTTATACAAATTCCCAGTTCTAGTCAGTACTTTGTGTATAAGATAAAAATTGTCTTAGTTAAGTCCAAGCAATTTAACTTAATTTAACTTAAAAAAGATAGTTTTAAATGGAAATCTAATAACTATATTTCAAAAAAGCGTTGACAGTCAGTATTCAAAGAACTAGTATGACCATCCGCCCGGAATGCAGGAAAATATACCGGTTTAGAAGGCAATACCACGCCGTACAGCTATAAATTCTCATTTGTTATTACAAATAAATTAAAATATCAATTGAAGAACTCGATAAAATCAAATTTTAGACTGCTTAACAATCAATTGACTCCACAATAATGAAAATATCTAGTCAATAAAATTTTTCTTGAATTTATGAAGTGTCAATTAAAAATCACTGTAGATTCATATCAATGTGTTGCCCATTTCGAATCTTCATTTAATCCCATAAAACTAATTAAAGATTAAGTGTCTCCTAAATTCACATAAATTGCAAAGAGAGGCAACTCTTTCTCTATAATTTTTTGAAGTAGCCTGTTGGTAAAAGTTTTATAGGGGGAAATGTCTGGACATCAAGACACAATAAATAAGATATTGCATCTTGTATATGTATGTGACTTGGAATTCTAGTGTTCTTATTTCCATGTTTTAGATTTATGGGTGGGCATTAAATCATTTGAGTAATTTTAAATTCATTTCAAGCAACTTACGATTAAATGTTATGTATTGTAAATGAAGAAGTTGGCAAGCTACATTTATGTACGGAGATCTAAACTAAACCATCATGATGTGGCCGCCATGTGCGAGCGGAGATTGCAATTCAATGGTTTCCTCCCTGCCCCATTTGTCCTACATATGAACTCTCTGCCTCCATGCTGTGTGTGTGTGAGTGTGTGTGTGTGTGTGTATTTGCCGCCATGTGCACAATGCATGATGCAGTTGCAGTTGCAGTTGCTTTGTGGAAGCTAAAAGCTAACGGCTGTTGCTCGCTAAGGGTCTTCTGACTGGCTTTGTTTTTACTTCGCAAAATGTAGGCCAAGTTAAAATTGATTTAATGCGTTGATTGCAGGGGGAAGTCGAGGCAGCTGCAATTGCTCAGATTTATGCAGCAGCAGCAGCAGCGGCAGCAGCAGCTGTTGTTGTTATGTTGTTTTACTTTCAATGGATCCTAATCTTGAATTCTCCTTGCTGCGCGCAGTTAAGATCCAGGAATCCAAACTAGTCTCTGATTGTGTGAGTGCAACAACATGTCGTATGCGCAATGTAGCACTTAAGAGAGCTAGAAACAGGATACACTAGACGAAGCTTGTTGAAAAATAATTGGAAAGGTCTGCAAATGGGTTTGCTTTTAATTGGAACACTCTTTCTGCTTAATTTAACTGCAAAAACGAAAAAGAATTGTACTGTACAGACATTTTGTGTACTTTTTCTTTACCCTTTTTGGATCCTGAATCATCATCATCATCATCGGACAAGCTGGAACAAGGAGGTCTTTATGTTTTAACACCTTCATCCAATTTTCCTTTTGTGTGTATGTTGTTGTTGTTGTTCCACTTCCTGAATTGATGCTTGGCCGCTGTCAGTCCGCTGACACTCTGGGCTGTGCCTCTGGCTTAATTTATGGACTTTGGCCATTTGCTTGAGCATAGTAGAGTTGATTTTTTTCTTTTTTTTTAAGTGACGACAAAACATTCCACAATATGACAAAAATAAAAAAAAAATTCATATAAAAAAAGAAGCA
The DNA here is from genome assembly GCF_018902025.1 of Drosophila willistoni. Taxonomy (NCBI): domain Eukaryota; kingdom Metazoa; phylum Arthropoda; class Insecta; order Diptera; family Drosophilidae; genus Drosophila; species Drosophila willistoni. The sequence continues at coordinate 31,379,139 of NC_061086.1, read as the reverse complement.
AAGCAAAAGGAGAAAAAAAAAATAGAAGAAAGAGAAATCCTTTTTTGTGCAAAAAGAATCAACATCGACAATTTAGATAAATTTTCCCACCAGCCAATGGCCATAAAAACAAAGACCACGACCCAAGATCAACAGAGAGGGGTGCAGTCCTCTTTTGCCTAGGGGTGCGCTCTCTGAGGTGGTGTGGGGTGGGGTGGGTTGGGGTGTCCAGGCGTTGCGGCACAGCGCTCTTGACCATCTCATGCCGCATTCATCCACAATATAATCATGCTGCGCTCGATATCAAATGATAAACTCGCAAGTCGAATGATTATGGTGCAGTTTCTCGGTCTCAAAACTCAACCTTTTTTTTTTATGTGGCTGTACCTCTTCTTCTCCGTGTCTCTGTATGCTCAACGGCTCAACGACGACGGCGCATCCTTCAGGTACAACTTACTCATATATCACAAAAGGATATCACACTCGCACACACACACACTTTCCACTCGGCTGTGTGTGCTTTTCTGCTTAGCTTTTGTGTGTGTGTGTGTGTGTCTTGTCTTGTCTCTGGCTATTGCTCCGAGCTCGAAGGTGACACCGTAGCTTATACAATGGTAGGAGATGGTCAAGCGACCCCGCCTCTCACAAATAATAAAAAAAAAAACTATCAAAAGGATGAAGATTCAAAAAAAAACCCTGATTCAATAATTATGACGACTTTCAGATACCGTAGATTAGCTTCCATAAGAGTTAATTTTAATACAAATCCTGTTAACATTTTAGAATTACATTTAATTTTGTATTAACTAATTGGGAGATAAAAATTCCGCACATTTTCCTAGAAGTATGTACTTAAAATGTGACATAAATACCTTCAAATCCATATACCCTTACAAAACTTTTCAGTATAGAGTATTAAAATTAGATGATGGTATAAAAAAAGGAACTTACCCCGCAAATCAAAATCAACTCATAAAAAAGAAGTTTTTATATATGTTGTTGGCTTGCATTAAAAATGCAAATGTCGCATTGGGTTTCCTTTTCTTCATGCCTCATTTTTTTTCCTTTTTTTTTGGATGTCCTTACCCCACGGATGCCTGGTGGTCATTCACTTCCTGCCATTCTCTACTCCTAAATACCAACTACTATGTGTGAGTGTGTTTGTGTGTGCCTTAAGATTTTAGGTAAACAAGAATAGAAACTTGAAAACTTTTGACTCAGCTGTGTCAACTGAAAATGTTTGATAAGTTCTAATATAAAACTTTGGCTAATGTGCCATATTATTTAGAAAGCAAAAGTTTTACCAAGGATTCAATGTTTCAATGGCCAGTGAAGTTGGCTCAAACTACAAACTACTATTGAGACCTGTTGAAAGATAGTTTGCCGAGCAAAAATCGATTTTACCTTTAGTATAAATGATGTTATTAACTTAAGTCTGTCTGCCCTCTCTCTAACCTGTTTGTGCAGATTTTTGTAGATTTCTCTTTTAACCAGTCTTTAAATTTATGATCGTCGCTTTTTGGTTCACTTTCTTCAAGTACTCTACATATCTATATAGAACCACCATCAACAGAGGAAAAATGAAAGACAACAAAATGCTAAAAATATCAGCGCGCAGTGCTCAATAAGTTTCGGACTCTGGACATTGTCCATCCTTTTTGAACATCATGAGTGCTGCTGAGGGTTCAGGTACATTGCGACGACGACGACGACGGCGACGAGTACCTACATTCATTTGAATGCAGACAAGTCCTTGCGTCGTCTTCGATCATCCTTTGTGTGGCCAAGTGCGCCGTCGCCGTCGCCGCTGCCTCTGCCTCTGCCTCTGCCATAGCCATTACCGGCTCAGAGGAAATGGACAAAAAAAAAAAAGGAAAAGTTTTGTATTTTGCGAGCGAGAATTTTTTATATAAAAATATTTAGAACGGACTGCGGCTAGGAAGGGTGAGGGGTTGTGAGGGCATCATCATTGGCATCGGCATAGTCACCACCGCATTTGTATATGTTCATGTATATATATGGGGGTAAGGTTAGAGCCCAAACAACCCATGGCTCGGCTTTTTATGCCTGCTCCTGGCAAAAGAAGTGTTGGATGTCATCTTATTATTTTCCTTCAGAGAGAGAGACAGAGAGAGGGAGATAGAGATAGAGACAGACCATAGGCAGAGGCGATCGTCTTGATGATGACCATGCGCCTGTGCTGTTGCCCCTAGAGAGGCTGTGTTCCCCCGTTACCCGTCACCCGTCAACCGTCCCCCGTCAGGGACGGCGCACAGATGTAAAGCCCTCGCAAGCGCAAGACTGTGGGAATAAAAACAGGATTCGGTTCCAAAAAAAAAAAAACTTTGCGTTATCGCCACAGATACTACGGACATTGTGGTTGTTGTTGCTCTTCACTTTTTTTGATGATGCCTCCAATTTTTTTCCTCTTTTTTTTTTGATGATGCGGCTGATGATGGTCAACATCGTGATCATTTGTGGCACTGGTCGTTATCCTCGTTGATGTCCTCGTTTCATATGTGGTTAAATTTTACTTTTTACAACTTAAATTGGTTATACGTAGATTTAACCCAGTCCTAGCTAAGAAATACCCCAATCCTGCACAATCTTGGCGAATATTCGTGTAAATTTAATTTCAATTTGGCAAAAAATTGATTTTATATATAGAATTTGTACTTATTTTTGAAATTTAACTAATGTCATAACCCAAAAATCCAAAACTTACTCCTATATATATCAAATGAGTGCGAAGCTTGTGAGAATCGCAGCCCTTGCTAATCCCATTAAAGAAGAGTGACTTGAAAGGATCAACCCACTTAACTTAATCCGATAATCCTATTGATCTGTCATAATTTTTAAGTTTCTTGGCCTTACGCCCACTCTCATTTGAGTCGTTGAGCACCTGTCAAATGCCGTGCTGCTCTGTTGCCTAAACAAATTGAGTTAGCAAATCAAGAGAAGAAGATACAAACACTCAGATAGATCTTATCGGCGTATCTAGATACGTTTTACTTGTCGCTCGAGCATTGTCATAAGCCTTGAAGTTAATTAAACTTGGACGTGAATATGTCGCAGGCAATCAGGCAAGCGGCAAAGAGCGAGAGAGTGGATCTGAAGAATTGCAGTTAATTGAAATGTTCCTCAAGCATAACACACACACACAGACATTCTAACCCGATATACGGATCCCATGGCGACAAAATGCTGCATCTTTAAGGGGTCATTCGACGAAAAAAAAAAACCGGAGCAAGGGAGCAGAGACAAAGCAAAAAAGACCACAGAGTGAGAGAGCGTGCCTTTTGAGAGAAGAGAGAGAGTAAGCTTGACTACAAAATGTGTTTGACTACAAAATTCCGCTGGGTGGTTGCTAGCTGGGGTCTAGTCTGGTCAACAACGTGTGCAAAAACTACAAGAAAGAAGAAAAAAAAATAGGAAAGAACACGAAAGCGACTACAATATGACGCTCCCTTGCTTGGGTGTGTGTGTGTGTGTGAGAGTTCGAGAGAGTGCAATACAAATGCAATTGGCAAAGCGAACGGCAAAAACAAAACAAAAAGGAATCGCTTAGTACGCTTGTGTGTGTAGCTTTGGCTTCAGCTTTTGCCGGCTGTGTGGTGAGCGTCTCTCTCTCTCGGACTCTCTCCTGGCCACTCTCTATCTCTCAATTGCTGCAAGCTTTTTTCGTGAGTGTTTCTGTGGCGAGAAGGCCTGACTGACTTACCCTGCCGGGTAATCTGTATCTAAAATATTTCAAAAAATTTGTATCTGTATCGCATTGCCACTCCACAAGAAAGTATCGCGGACGCGCTAACGACCATGCGAAAATATCGTCACAATCAATCTGGAACTTTTTACACAAACGGTTAAAAAAAAAAATACAGGGAAATACAGAAACATCACAAAAATTTTAACGAAAATTTTATCAACAATTTATATTTGGCAAACACAATTTTTTGGCTGCAATACATTTAAATTCCCCCACATAAAAGGCAAAAAAGGAGTCCGCGCATACTACGTCCCCACACACACACACACACACACAATTGGATTATATAAACCTATCAAAAAACAAAAAAAAAGATAACAAAATTATACCCTCAAAACAATAGCTCAACAAAATTTAAAAATTACAACTTCATAGATATTATAACCATCCAGTCAACAAAAGTTTATATGCGACTTGAAAGTTTTGTTAGTGTTTAAACGATTTTTTGCAACTTAAATCAGTTTTTGTTTAAGTTTTTTTCTTTATTTGCAACCATAAAAGAAACGGTAAATCTACAAATAATATAAAAATTAATAAAGTAGTGTTAATAAAAAGCTCATACGCTTATACATATATATATTTGTAATAAAATATAATCCATGAATAATAATCGATAAAAATACAAATAAAAACCAACTACTACTACTACGCAGTCATATAACAATAATAAACAATTAACCATAAGATAAACTATCTAAAGGATCTTAATATTATCATCATCATCTATGGCCAAACCTTAAACGCAAACACAAAATGCAGCGCCATGTTTGGAAATGCATTAAAATTAAATGTAAAATTTATAAATTGCTAACAAGTGAAACAAATACAACCTAAAGAAACCAAACAACTAAAATATCCAATTATAAATATAAACTATACGAAATAATTGTGTTTTTTGGTGCAAACTATGATCATCAAGTGAAAGGATAAAAGACAAATGTTGATTATTATATAATATCCAGTTAACAACAAAAACAAAAAAACAACTTTTCCAACGACTGCGTTTACATTCACTTTTACAACACGCTAAGCTTTACCTGGATTGGCATTATAATTTGGATTTAACTGACAGAAGGAGGAGATTAAGGAGCTACGATCAATCAAACAGAGTCAGCGGAGAGTCGAATTAAATCTGAAAATTTAAATCAAAATTTAAGCCCAAAACTGATACTATTTTTGTATAGTAAACGTGCCTCTAAGAAAAAATAAACACTAACTCCAAAGCATTTACGTAACTTGGACATATTCAATACATTGCAACTATATGCAATTACTAAGGAAAGTGCAGTCAAAGCTTGAAAAACACTAAGCTGGACCAATACTAGTGCATCTATACGAGTGAATCGATCAACGCTTCAAAGCTCCAGTGCTCCAGCAAACAAGAGTGACGACGACGACGGCGGAACACGCCCCAGTGAAAACACAAGCGAGAGCAACGCACCGCAATTAAGTGAGAGAGAGAGAGAGAGACGCACTCACACAAAAGAGCCGAGGAGGCGGCAGGGAACTGCAGCAAAGATACCGAATCGAAAAACACGATCATACGATCGTCGTAACTTGTTCTCCATCGCATCCGAAGCTTCGTGCACTTCCTGCGCCGACTGCTGATTCGCACAGCAGAAGCAGCAGCCCCAGCCCCCAGCAACAGGGCAACAAGATCGTCAACGATCAGTTTGTTGGCGAATGCAACGCTGATTGCAATTACTGCAAGCGACGATCGGTCGGTCATTGGGCATCAGCTGCATTCTTTGCCAAAAAGTGAAAAACCAAGAGTGAGAGACAGTGAGAGAGAGAGAAAAAGAGCCACGTTGAGATAGCGGTGTCTGATTATCATCATCATCAACTCACTCACACTCACAGCATCTCTGCATCGCGTGCAGTGTCACTCTCCAAGGGATCGCGCAACGTGTCGGAAAAGCGCGAAAAATACGAAAAGAAAAAAAAAACCAACCATTTGTTGCAAAATACATATATGTACATATATTTATAGATGTGTGTATCTGTGAGAATAGCAAATGTCTTTTAATAAAAAAACCAACACGAAAAACGTAATAGATATTAAAAAGCTAAATTTGTTGTTATAATAAGTGTAGTCAAGTGTGTCCCATATCAAAGTGAAGTTTTAAATAGTGCAAACAAAAAGGAAAACATAAACGCTTTCAGTAAAATACATACATACATTAAATATAAATATTCTAGTACATATAGTTTAGTACATTCTTGGATTAAAACATCTTCAGCACCAATTTGGATACCCAACACGTTTGGATACGCAGCGACTAAGTCACGGTTATAATTCGTTTGAGTAAGTTCCTAATCATATGTATCATTAAAAAATCTTGTAATTTTATTTAAAATTGGCCCCAGCCGATAGTTAGATTGGAAGGAATAGATCTTTTAAGGATCTAGTTTAATCATTATGTTATGATTTCTGAGGCATCAGCAAATTAACTCAATTTAAAGTCACAAGCTTTGTATTTTTAACAGTGGGTTTTTATTTTAAAGGAGATTCAGTAAAAAAATTAATAAATATCGTTTATTCGATAGAAGATCGGTATTAATTAACGAGAAGGATCATTTGCTTCCGTGTAATGATCGTACGTTTACATTATATGATTGTTTTAAAGCCTAGACTGAAATATTTTGAAATAATTGAGTCCTGAACGATATTGTTTAGAGAATATTTTAAAACGTAAGGCAAAAAAGGAGCTCCCATAAATACCGGTATGGACTGTAGTTACAATTTATCACCTTGGGCCCTTAGCTCATATCCATGCCCATTCAAATTAACTTTTCTGTCTCTTGTATGACCTTTAAACCTGATCGTCAATATTTAGAACTCACTAATGTTCCTGGAATGCTTTCCAACATTTCTGACAGCATCTAAGGTTACCTTATCTGTTTCTTTTTTTACTGTTAGAGGACACTCCCACGCAACACGGTCCTGCAAGAGTACAGTGTAGTCAGCATCAACATTCCCATGGTTTATATTTCCATATTTTGTGGTAACCTGAGAGCCTTTTGACTTTTACCGACTTTTGCGTAGTATAAATAAATAATATTAGTATTCAATGTTTCGATGAAATTTTGTGTTCATCTAATTCGATTTGTTTGGCACTTAAATATGCATAATTCATGCAAAAGCCCAGCCTTGTGTCAAGTAGTTCTAACTACGGACGAGGACTGACCAGCACACAGAAAACAAACTAAAAAGGAACAAGAGGCAGCCAGCCAGTCAGGCGGGAGACAGATGACGGGGGCGACAACTGAAACCCACAAGTTCATGACCAAAAAGCCGACGATGATGGCGAGCCCACTGGCCATGCAGAAGATAGCGTGGGCGCTGCATTACTGCACCCGCCGCCCCCAAAAGGCAGGGCCCCTCTCCTAAACCTCCACCTACCACTGCAAAACAAAACATCAGTTACTCGTTCGGTCATCTCAGACATAGACTCTCTCGCTGTGGTTTACCCTTGCTCTCTCTAGCTGTGCGATTCTCTCAAAAGTTCTGTATGCGTGCAGTTTTTATTTACCGATTTCGACGATTTGGTTTCATTTCAAAGAGTTTGTATAAAAATTTACAGACAACTCAGTTTCTACTTTTTTACACATAGCAGCCCTTGCGGCATTTAGTTATTTCGCTCATTTAACCCCTTCGAAGGAATGTTGAGCAATTTTTTTTCGCCTAGAATTGTGAGTTTCAGTATGTGTGTGTGTGCTTGTGTGACTGTAAATGTGTGGATGGCATTGTGTGTGGAACGTCAACGAAAAAGTTCTAACAGATACTTTTTATTAGTCTCTTTTGCTTATTTTGTTCGTCTTTTAAGCTTAGCATATTTCTTAGCAATTTTCACTTTTGTTTGCATTTGGTTTTTGTACTTTGACGTTTGGGGAAAAAATGAAACTTGAATTCCACACGCCACAAAATTTTGTCCATAGATGTTTTTTTGCACACTTTATTTTATGCCCACACAAAAAAAAAATGATCTTTCAAGGGAGAGAGAGAGAAAGAGCGAGCGAGCTTGCTTGTATAAGCAAATATAAAGAGAGAAAACATGATGTTTTTTCGCCATGCGTTTTGTTGTGCAAATTCTGCCGCTACTTCGCTTATCTTAGCTCTCTCCATGGTTCTCTCTGCTCTCAAAGAGAGGAGCTTACGCTCTCTCTCGATGCTGTTTGCAAAACTTTTTGCCTGCCTGTATGTTTGGTTATCGCTGTATGTGTGTGCATTGTATCTGTGTGAGTATGCATGCGACGCTGTCGTCTCTCTCTCTCTCGTTTTTGCCTGTGTGTGCACTTTTGTCGCCTGCCGCTGCTTCTGCTGCTGCAGCTTTCTTGGCTGCGACACAGCGTTTGCGACTCCCCAGAGTTGTAGTTGCTTGTGGGTTTTGTTGTGCGACGCCAGTGACGAGGGAGGTGAAGACCAGGTAACACACAGAGAACAGTTAGAGCCACAGCCACAGCCAGAGCAGCGAGTGCGAGCGTCAGACGTGTGCGAAGAACCGAACCGAGAACCGGTGACGTATCCAGCCGTCCGCCATTGAAACAACGCGGCCTGAACCCCACACAAATCCACATACACATACATAGTCACACGCAATCCAATTCAATTCATATTCAACTTAAAAAAATAATAAATAAATAAATTGGCAAAGTGCAGTGTTGCAATTTTTTAGCAAAATCAAAATAATAATCCATAATTCTTCTCAAAAGCTTGCCAAAAAGTATAAAATGATTGTAGTATATTAATAAAAATTATTATTATACGTACACTCGGCTAACAATAAAACAAAAAACAAAAAAAAACAACAAAGAGAACGCGCGCGCGGGCATGCAAAACGAAACATAACGTCAATGGTACGGCAGCGGCAACACGGCAACGCCAATGTGATCTCATATAAAACAAAACGGCAACAAATTAAGGAATTAAATAAAATCATAGAAATATTTTATAATTTAATATAATGCAAGCAACAAGAATTCTTCAATAATAATAATAATAATATCAATCTAGCTAACCAATTTTTGTGCAAAACAATAGTTAAATTTAAACAACAACAACAAGCAACGAAATAATATTGTGAATTTCTTAGTGCAAGCTAATTTTAAATAAGGAAAATATATATACATACATACATAATTTAAAGGTAATGTATCTTTGAGATACTTTTGCAAAACGTAGATTGTAAATTAGATGTGACTGTGCAAGAGTGTGAGTGAGTGAGTGAATGTGTGAGAGAGAGATAATCAAAAGGAAAGCAAAGGCATTTCGTTCGATGCGTGTGTATGCGTGTGTGTGTGTGAACGATCTCTTCGTAATTATGATGAAATATTTCTATAAAGAAAAATACAATTTGCGGTGCAAAATATAAAATATGTATATTTTTGTTGAAAAGGGAAAAAATAGCGAATAAGTGTCGACAACAGCAACAACAACGCCCACAATCTGCGTTGCTCAACACTGCTGCACACACATGTACGCACACACACACACACAGACAGGCAGTCAGACAACCAGCCAGCCCCCGCTCCGCCCCATAACAAAAGCGCCCCCAACTCACACAAACTCATGAACATGCAAGTACGCTTGAATTGCTTCTTTTTTTTTTTTTGCTTGTCTGTTGTGCCTATGTGTGTTTCTCTTCGCGTCTGTGTTAGTGTTTGTGTGTGTGTGTGTGAGTGCCATTGCATTTAACATCGTCACAATCGCATTAAAAGTCGCGTCGCTGTCGCTGGCGCTGTCGTTGTGGTTGTTGGGTCGTCCCCCCTTTTGGTTCTTTTGCCTCTTCCATACATACATAGTACAACATCATCGTCATTTTTTCGTCTTCGGTCGTCGTCCGCGCCGCATTCTGCTGCCGCCTTTGTCCACCATTTTGATTTTGTGCCCCCTTTTGCTTCACTCAGGCCCCCCTCGTGCTCCTCCGCCACCGCCGCCACCACTCTTGCTGTTGCTGCCGCTTAAATCATTAAAAAGTGAACTTAAAAACTGAAAGAAAAAAAAACAAAAAATAAAGAAAAAGTCCAGACAAACTTCGTGTGTACCGCTTTCTGCATGTGCTTGGCAAAAACCGGTTTGTTCGGACTCGATTTCTGTCTGGGGATCTGACGACGATTTAGACGACAAAAAAAAACAACAAAAAACAACAATTTTTTGTTGTATTCAGTTTGTTTGTTGCCTTGGTCTGGCTACTGGGTAAAATTTAGATTTTGCTTTCTCTACTGTCTGCGCAAATATAGAGATATCCTTGCAAAATGCTTGTCCTTATTTCTGGGCTCCATAATGAACGGCCACGTGTCAACCAAATGGCGTCCACACACAGAAACAAGTTGAAAACCGGCCGGCAAGTAAAATGCATATAAATGCGAGAGAACAGGAGGGATGCCAAAGCCTGTCCCCAAATCCCCCGTCTGACCCCACCACACAAAAACACACACACACACACACTCACTCTTTGAAAAGCTTCGGCTGCAATAGCTAAAGCTTTTGAGTGCAATGTTCTCTTTCAGTTGCAAATAGCTAGGCACAGAGAGAGAGAGAGTGTGCGAAAAGCATAGAAACAAGAGAGAGGGAGAGAAATGATGGCTGCAATTATTTGCAGTTGTTGTCTTGCTTCCGTTTCTTGTGTCTGTCTCATCCTCTCCATTTTGCCTCTCTATCTGTAGTTTTTTTTTTGCTTTTTCTCTTGGCCATCCTATACTTGGGGCATGTGCGCATAATTTGGCTCTTCGCCATGTTTTCTTCTTTCGTCGTTTTCTTTTTATGCCTGCTTCTTTTGTGTCGCTTGTGTGCCCCCCTTAACACCCCTTCACAGATTTGGAGTATCCAGTTGGGTGTTGCATGATGCATGACTTGGCGAGTGCATAGGGAAAGGAGGCGGCAGGGGTTTGGGTCTCTTTACTTTGCCATCAAACACGTTTTTGCCTTTTGCTGCTGCTGCTGTTAAGTAATTTTCATTTTATCACTTTTTATTTTTGGAAAGTTGACAGAAGAAAATAATGCATAAACTCTCTGGTGTATAATCAACTTTGAAATGGAGGGAAAATGTTGCTTTTTGAACTTTGTTTCTACAGTAATTTGTTGCTGCATTTCATGTTTGATTAAATAATAATGGAATTATCTATAGACCATAAACATTAATAAGCCCAGAACTTTTTACTCTAAGGACTACTTCTCAATTGGCTCCAAAAGACATCTAAATCTTAATTTGTTGATATCATCATGCATCCTTTCACTTTACATCTTCTACAAGAAAGACAATGCACAGAAATTTATGCATCATTCAGGGCACTTTCCTTCCCTCCATTCGCTTCTCAGCATGGGCCGTGCCAGGCGGAGGCATCCGCTAGGATATTCAGCTAGCCTCAGCGGGATAGAAGGGCAGAGAGGCCGAAGAGAAGGAGCCTAATTTTGCAAATAATATAATATGCTAAATAAAAATGTCGGATACCCGCACTCAACTAGAGATACCAAGCCCACATGCAATTGAGCGGCGCCTGTACCCGACACTTTTCTAATTCGGCTTGAATGCCAAAACACACACTACATACACATCATCATCATATATGTATGTATGTATGTATGTGTATGTATGGGGAAAAGGACTCCTCTACTATTCTGGCTCTGGTAATGGGGCTCGCGCGCGTTGCGCACACAAAAGCGCATATCATCCGCTTCCTTCGCCTGCAGCAGCTAAAAGAAGCACCCTGCTGCTGTTTTTGGCCCAATCTCTCCTGCTCCAGGGCATCCTTGTTGGCAGCCATTAAACCGAATGGCATAGCACGCCATGTTGTGTTCACTACTCTTGGCACTGGTGTGGGACCCAACGGCGGGAAGTTTTGTGTAATTTTCATTCCTCTCTCTCTCTTTCTCTCTCTCCCTCTCACTCCCTATTTTTTTTTCTTTTACTTTTGGTCTTTGCTCTTGTCGCGTGTATTTCTTCTTACATTGGATCGGTTGGGGCACTTGCAGCAGGCACGTTGTATTTTTTGGCACAACCAAACACTACAAACAGACAATGTTTTTGTACATACAACTCAACTCTCTGGGTCCGTCCTGTGCCGCATTGCAGTTGAATTTCATAGGGCCAACCACGTGACTGCCCCTGCCCTTTCGTCGTCCTGTTACTGGGATTGTGGGGCCGGCCGCCATTTTCATTTGTTGATGCCGGTCGAGCATCGTTGAGCATGTCCCTGCACTTTTGCGGCCACAAAATGTGAGCAGCATCAAATATTGAAAACTTTTTTACGGTTGCCTGGTTGACGTGGTCCATACAAACACAAAAGTCCAGACGCTTGATTGGTTTTTTGGCAAGGAAACTATGTTTGTTTCTTTTTTTCTTCATCCCTCAAGTCTCAAGTATTTCGTTTGAAGTCAGACATTCACTGAAATTACTTTCTAAGTATAAAAATTGTTGTAATACTTATTAATTGAAGTTGACAATGAAATCTAAAGGAAATCATCATGCCAATATTTTAGACAAAAAGTTTTTGTATTTTAGATTTTGATTACATTTTAATCAACACAAAAATCTCTTTACTATTTTAATTCCTTTTCTGTTTAGATCCTTACAAGCAAGAGTATGATTCTCTGGCCAAGTCTCAATGGTTTCGGTTAAGTAATTCGTCCGAAAGCAAACTGCCTTTTGGTTATCATAAATCACAATAAATTTCATTTATTTAAAATTCTCTTAGATACTTCGCCCCTTTGGCTAACTGCCTTTGTCTGACTGCCTTTTCTAATTTGCTTTTTGGGGTACTTTGTTTTTTTTTTTTTTTATCTTTTTGGCTTGCACTTTACCGAGAATTTGTACGTTGTCGCAATGCCATAAATTCTCGAACTTATGCGTCCAAACTACTGCTGCTAGACCCTCTGGTCCTTGCTGGCAAACAGCAGGACCTCCCAATCCAAACCCACATGCCGCTCCATTTCTTCTTTGGCTATAAATTACAACAAGCATTTGCCACACTTCCGCTTTGGCCGAACCGTCCGTCCGTCCGTCCGTCCGTTTGGTCCCCCATACTTCCCTTGGGTTATGTGGCATGTCTGCAGTTTCTTATAGTTATTTTTGTGCCTTAAATCGGCTTATAGCACTCCTCTGTCTCTCTCTCTCTCTTTTGCTCTCCAGTTGAAGTTGGCGTCCGGACGCATTCAAGAAAATCAATAATAACACAAGCAGCAGCAGAAGTCAACCACTTTGCCCCTCGAACAGTTTGCCGCCTCACATTGTTGTCGTTTGTTGTCCGTGGCAATAACATTTAAATACTTCTCCCCACCTTCTCACCCTCCTTCCTCCCACAAAGGTAGTGTAACCCTTTCTGTTGCACCTTTGCATAGCTTCTTGAAACGAACAACAAAAAAAAAGTCCCTTTAAAGAGTCAGACAACTTTAGTGACAGGAAAATCAACCCTAGACCAGCGACCTAACCCAAACTCCCCAAAAAGCCAAGTCAAACTTTAGTTTCTGTTCCTGTCTGGCTTCGTCTGGGACACACACACACACACACACACACAGTCATTGTAATTCTAGCCCTCAGACTTTTCAAATGGCGACGCTTTGTCTGTTGGTGGAAAAACGATTTATTTGGCTTTATCAGCAAATTTTTGATTTTCTTTTCGTTTTACGCTGCAGTTATTCACACACACCCCCCTCTTTGCCCCTTCCTTCTTTTTGAATGCTTTTGGACGATTTGTCATATCGCTGATTTACTAACCTTACACCAGGCATTATCTCTTGGCAAAGAACAACGAAAACCCACCCTCATTTTCAGTTATTGCAACATTGAGGGGTGGGCCAACAGGACACATTCTCTTACTGTTGCTTGTGTTTGTGTGAGAGGGTGCAACTTAAACCGACACAAGTCCAAGGATATGTACACATACATAGAATGTTTGCCGTATGTGCATATCGCCGCCGTCAACATAAAATTTATTGAGGTAGTGTAGTTACCAACAAGCGTTCGTTCGTTGGGCCTGGCAAAGTTTTTTAACCTGCAAAAACAAAAAGCCCACTTATAGGTAGGTGGAACTTTCTATGGCAACGAAGTTTGTATACTCTAAAGGGCAAATATTAGTCAAAGGGCCGTCATAGTCAATATGCTCCTCAAAGTAAACAGTGCAGCGCCAATATTCTATGTTGCCACAACAAACATGCATAAAATATGAGTTAGTCTTTGTTTTTTGTTATTTTAAGGGCTGATAATATGCTGATGATGTTGCCAACATCACATAAGACAATATTGGATGCAGATGATGGCAATGCTGTGATAAAGGGAATTGACGTTAAACATAATTACATACAAGCTATCGATTAATTTCAAGTTTTACTCCATAAAATAGTAATAATGGCCCTTGCAGTGGCCACAAAGTTGTCCGGAACTTGCTTCTAATTGCAATTACCCAAAATCCAGTCGATTTTCATTGCTGTTGGGCAACGTTAAACCATTTTGCTGCAACAAACAGCCGCAGGATATATCTCGTCCTCTCACCTCTGCCAGATGATTGCTTTTCCATGCCGAGTAGCCGACTTTGTTTAAACTCTACTATGAAGGAGGCTTTGTTTCAGTGTTGGCTTGCCCCAATTGTTTTCACCTGCTGTCATTACTGTCACTCTATCGATATATACTTTTTCTTAATTCGAATTTATCGAAATCCAAGTAACCTAAATACCTAATGTCAGATTCTCCTACTGGGCATTAGTTCACATCAATTCCTTGTGTCGTCTAGTATCGGTCGTTCAGTTGTGTACGTCGCACTAAAATTTTGTTTCTAAACTGATTGTGAAAATTTTAATCGTCCGTTCGTAACATTTTCGGAAGTACAAAGAATTTTGGGTCAAAAAAAAGCAAAACAAAAGAATACCCTTATATTTTGGATCCGGAAAGGAGAGATAGAGAGTGGATAGAAAAAAAGAAACCAACGAACACCACGCTTAATAAGAAAAGAAACAAAAGAAATAACTAAGAAAAACGCATTCAAATTTCAAGTCGACGAAGAAATTTTGGAATTTTTTGTTTATAACATCATTCACTATATTTCGTTCATTCGTTTCAAACAATGATTGCGAATTTTCTGGGCAATGGCTCAAAAGCAGCAGCAGCAGCGGCGGCGGCAGCGGCAGCAGCAGTAGCAGCGGCAGCAGCTTCATCAACAACAACAGCTGCTTCGAGTTTCTATAAGAAGCATCCTTTGACCCGGGAATTCAGTGAGTGTACTCTAAAAAAAAAAAAAAGAAATGCCAAAATACACACACACACATACAGACACAAACGCCGCACACACATCTAAAGATGTATTTCAATGTCAGCAAAAAGCAAAAAAAAAAAAAGAGAATTGCGGGTGAGCGAACGCGCTCGCTAGGAGAGACAGTAAGAAGAGAGAGGTAAAAATTCGCAACGCAGCAACAAACAAAAAGCAGCGGTAAAATATCTTAGCAATGTGTGCTGCGCGACTCGCTCAGCCCATAAATTCAGCTGGGCCCCCACCGCCTTCTCTTTGCGCTCTCTCATCAACGCTCTCTCTTCACCTCCACCTCCACTCGACCGACCGACCGACCGACCGCTCTATTGACGTTACGCAATTATCGCTTTCGGTTTGCGTTTGCCTTTTGCTTGTGGTTCTGAATAATACCCTAAAGACAACCGATGTAGGGAGAAATGGGTATGTTCGTCCGCACAATGGACACATGTGCGTATACGTAATCAAAAGACACTCTCTATGGCACCCTATAAGGGAGGGTATCAGTCAGTTGATATTGAAAATTCCGTTCATTTTTTTTTGCTTTGATTGGCCTGCAGCTTCGTTTTCATTTCATTTTTGTTTGATGAATATCACCACACACAATATACAATGTATGTATATATATTTATATAGACATTTGTTTGTACAATCGGCACATAATGCATATACATATATAAGTATGTATGTATGTATATATAAGCAAACAAAACCAAATTCCACCATTTGTTACTGATAATAAGACTCAGTTGACGTTTTCTTAATGTGTTTATGTATACATTAATAATATGGGAATGTTTTATTTTATAAAATTGAAATTTTCTTTATTTCATTATATTCAATGCATGTAGATATTTACGTATTACTCATGCGACATGTATTACTTTCAAATATGCAATTCCGATTTCAAATAATTCCAACAATATACATATCTATAATACACACTTGTGTGTGTGTGTGTGTCATGTGTGTGCCTTGGCAACAGTGGAAAATTTGCATTTTCATTATGAGGCGGCCATTCGTTTGAGGTGACTGCGCTTATCTTAGAACACTTGTGTATATATACATATATATATTCGATTATAGGTATACATTTGTGCCTCTCAATTCACTTTAAATACATACACATGCATATGTATTGGGCAATTGTTAATATGATTGCAATCAAAGGAGAAAAAAACCTGTTGAAATGCATATTTCTTGAAAATTTACTTTTAAAAGTTAAAAGTTATTACTCACTCGGCATAAAGTTGCAGATAGTAAGTTCTATTTTTATATATTTTGCTTTAAAGCCGACTCAGCAGCAGCAATGTCAAAGTCTAATATACAGAAAACAGAATCCTAAATCAGACGTTTTTGCAAGTAATTTATAGAATCGAATATGCGGTGTGTTTGTGTGTGTGTGTGTCGTCATCAACTTGCTTATCGTTGTGCCAATTAAGCGAACAACGCGGCGTATACGCACTATGCGTAGTAGTCACGGCACGCATAAAACGCGAAATTCGTAATTCGCACGCCTCTCTGATTGTTTATGTTTTGGGTATTCTCTCTTTCTATTCTCTTCTCACGCACATTTGTGTTATGCGTAAGCGTTTTGTGCGTTTCCACTCACCCACTTCTCTAGATCGTGGCGACGCTTTATGTTTTGTTTGGAGTCATTGAACTTTTTGGCAATATATTGCGCTCTCTCTTTGTTGTCTAGTTAGGGCCACTCTCTCTCACACGTTCTCTTGCTCTCGGTAACGCTAGGTGCGTGCCGCCAGTGCGTAAGTTGCGAAATTTTAAATTCGCCAAAAATCTTTTTGTCGACCCATTTTCGTGGAACGTTCATCGACCTCACTACTTGGAGGTGAAAATGTGCGTTGACTTTGTTTTTTACATTGATTTAATTTGGTTTAATCAAATGTTTTCTTGTTCAAATTGCTTACAGAAATGGCGGAAGGTAATGGCGAACTACTAGATGACATTAATCAGAAAGCCGATGACCGTGGTGATGGCGAACGTACAGAGGATTATCCAAAATTATTGGAGTACGGCCTGGACAAAAAGGTAATTGTGTGCTCTCATATTTTCTCAATACTTGGCTTATCAAATTGCATTGATTTACATACGAAAAGGTCGCTGGAAAACTGGATGAAATCTACAAAACCGGCAAACTTGCTCATGCCGAGCTTGATGAGCGCGCCTTGGACGCGCTCAAGGAGTTTCCCGTTGATGGTGCCTTGAATGTGCTGGGTCAGTTCCTTGAATCGAATCTGGAACATGTATCAAATAAGTCTGCCTACTTGTGTGGTGTAATGAAGACCTACCGCCAAAAGAGTCGAGCCAGTCAGCAGGGTGTCCCGACGCCCGCTCCTGCTGTTCAAGTCAAGGGTCCGGATGAGGATAAAATCAAAAAAATTCTTGAACGCACCGGCTACACATTGGACGTGACGACAGGTGAGAGTTGTGTGTGTGATGAGGTATTTAATCTTGAATTCTAATTGCAATTCCCCGCATCTTCAGGTCAACGCAAATATGGTGGTCCGCCCCCAAACTGGGAAGGCAATGTCCCGGGAAATGGCTGCGAAGTTTTCTGCGGAAAAATACCCAAAGACATGTTTGAAGATGAGCTCATACCCCTGTTCGAGAACTGCGGCACAATTTGGGACCTACGCCTCATGATGGACCCGATGACGGGCACAAATCGTGGTTATGCATTTGTCACCTTCACAAATCGCGATGCGGCCATCAATGCAGTGCGACAGGTATTTATGCCAACCGTAGACTATAAAACTCCTCCTCAGACTCAGTCTAGCTACGTCAAATACACATACTCCTCTTACCAAACCCCCCTCTCTTCACCCAACAACTAGCCCAGACCCTCAAGAAAACCCATAAACGGAAAACAAACAAACAAATATATAAAATTGCTTAAATGTTTTTTACGTATATTATACATTAACTATATATTTGATATATAAACTATTTTCAATATTCTGTTTTTACAACAATTATTGTGATGTAGGAACAATCTCACGGCCATCTCAAAATTGAGCAAATGAAAACAAAATCGACAACAGCAACTACATCAAACCAGCAAACCAAATTGATAATATATACATATATACAGATATCTAACATATATGTATATATGTATTTATTTCTATATTCCCCCCTTTTATTCGGTGCTTTCTAAAAACATAAACAAAACAAAAAGAAGAAAAGAAAAAAAGGAAAAATTAATTCAAAAATTTACAATTTTAGTTTTTAAAAGTATGCTATAAAATGCCTTTAAGCCTTTTTTTTCTCTGCTAACGCTATCTGTTGCTGTCTCTCTCTATCACTTGCTCTTTCTGTCGCTCTCTCTCTCTCTGTCTCTTTATATATATATATCCTAAGCTATTCTTACTTCTATTTGTAACTTGTTATGCATGTCCCGTTATTTCTAGCTTATAATTTTGTCTCTTGAACAAACAAAAAAAGGAAAATTCTAATCGATCTACGAAATTTGAAAAGAGTTCTCTCTCTCTCTCTCTCTCTATGTAAGACTCTCGAACAATTTGGCTCCTTTTCCCTTTCCTCAATTACCACACACACACACACAAACACACACGCACCATATATATAAAAAAAAAAACAAAACTATATCTTTTATCTCTATTTATTTAAACATTTCTTGCAATAGACTGACTTTTTAGAGAACCAACTTTTTAGATATGTAGCAATTATAACCCTATCTCTATATATAGAGAGACATTATATAGTCTCATCTAAGCAGCGTACGATTCTTCACTGTCTGGTTTTATTTGAAACAACGAGCATGTGATATATTTCTTTGAACCTCAACGTGATAAAACCCGAAATCAAAATTTTAATTATAACAATTGACTCACTAACAATTATGAAAAACTAATTCCTTTTCCTCTAACATTTCCAAAATATTCAAATTCTAAAAATGCGGCCTGCTGCGCTCTTTCTACCCCCCTTTAAAATTGGTAATGAAACATATTTTGGTGAAATTTATTTCAAAACTTCATTTGTTTTTCTTTTTAATTTTTTGTTTTGTTTAAACCAGAAACCCCCCCCAAACCAACCAACCAACCCCCCCTTAATTTTGCCTACCGCCCCGCCCTTATTTTAAATTCTTCCTATTATTTTATTTATTATTTTTATATTGATTTATTTTTGATTATTTAACTAAATGTGAATTGGTATTTAAACTAAAATCAACAAACAATGTTTTCCCCTTCCCGTCCACAATATTTTTTTTCTTTAGCTCGATAATCACGAAATAAAACCCGGCAAGTGTCTCAAAATAAATATAAGCGTACCGAATCTGCGCCTTTTTGTAGGCAATATACCCAAATCTAAGGGCAAAGATGAAATTTTAGAGGAATTTGGTAAACTTACAGGTAAATTGATACACAAAATTGACAACATTTATTTTAAATTGAAATTGAATCCCAAAATTGAAGTTGAAATGTTATCAAGCGAAAGATGATTCTATATCAACTTCAACAATCGGCATTAAATTGAAAAACAAGAATCCAATTGGCTAAATACACACAACAAATGAATTGGCTAATTGTGGGGAGGTAATTAACTAGGAAAAGTAAGAATAGAAAATCTTTTGAGTAGCGCAGACCAAGGGGATTATTTTTTCCGTTTCTCTGTTTATGTTGGTTATTCGTTTATGTTTTTTATTATTATTTTCATACATAAATCATTCACCACCACCTTAATGCCATTACCACCCATATCTATCTATAAACCATATCCAACCATCCATGCCATGCCACATTGAAAAATCATCGAAAAGTGGTTCCAAACTCGAGACTCTTTTCAAATGCAATCACGAATCGGAGATATACAACACCATAACTTATAGCACACACACACGAAGACTGACAGAGACACACACACACACACTGAGGCATACAGACCGCTCAAAAGTCGCCATCATACGCTTGTTTTACCATTTAGAATACATATATTTCTTTTTTGTTTTTGTTTCTCTGAACTATCTACTTATTTTATACTATATACATATATATATATATATAATATCTCCAGTCATTAACTTGAAAAAAGCAACTCAAATGAAAATTATTTAAAATTATTACAAAATTCTTATATGCATACAACAAAATTTCTCTCGTTATTACTTTTATTTCTTACATATAATACAATATAAATATATATACTGCAAATTATTTTTATAAACAATTTATAAAGAGGCAGCAGAAGCTAGAAAAAAAAACAGTAAAAAAATCCGTTTCAAAGTTACCAAATTATTGCAAATGTTTTGGTTCTTTTTATAGGTTATTAGCTACTTTTGAATATATTGAAACAGTAAAAATTACTAATATCTTTTACTTACTTCGATCGTAATCTGATCACATAATGTTTCATGTGAAAACTTCTTAAGAAACGGAAGAATATTAAAGGAGTCCTAGGAATCATTTAAAATATATATTTATATTCCAAAAATGTTTTTATTTTGATTGCCAATGTTAGTAACTAGAAGTTAGAGGCACTTTTAAAGGTGCATTCAATTATTAATAATTCTGAATAAAATTTGAAGGTGTTTTAGTAATAAAATGTAAATTTTTAGTAAAAGAACTTAATATATAGATGCAAATCGAAGTAATATCTAAATTTTATTTGGCACGTAATTACAATACCGAACCATAAGAAACCTAAACTTATGACTTTATGAATCTAAACTAAGTCCAGTTTTTTTTTTTAGCAATATAGTTTTCCCCTCACTCGACTTCTTATGCACACACTCTCTCTCTCTCACACACACACACACACACACGAACATACATGCCAAACCAAACTAAAAACATTCACCCAAAAATACAAAAAAAAAGAAATCCCAAATAAAAATTGCAGTTTCACCAAAAAAAAATGGACAAAAATCAACAAATTTTTCATAGCAAATCAAAATTTTTCTTTTGTTTTGTGTGAACTTTTACAAACAATTGCAGCTAAATGATTTTGAAATTCGGAAAGGCAAAAAGATTGGTGTTACGATATCATTTAACAATCACCGGCTATTTGTCGGCAATATACCTAAGAATAGAGATCGCGACGAATTAATTGAGGAATTTTCTAAACATGCACGTAAGTGATTCAAAAACAAAACAAAAACAAAACAAACCAAAGCAAAAGAATCCAAAATCAAAACCCAAAATCTATAGAAAAAATATAACCAACCAACAAAAAACAAAAAAAAACCCCCCAGCCAACCCAGTCCAGTCCAGTCAAAAATCCATCAGCACAACGCGAATTGGTAACAACATGAACAAATTGGCCATAAATAGTTTTTAGGGGCGATATTTGCAGAATGTGAAAAAGGATAACGATGATGATGAAGTATTGAAGTAACTAATTGGATTTTTGTTTTGCAATATTCGCTTTTAAAAAAAATGATAAAATTTTATCGAAAAAGAGAAAACACTCTCCCAGAGAATGTTTCAAATTGGAGAACTGAAATCGGTTTTCACTTTAAAACATTCTCTTGGTGTTCCCCCCTTTTACTCCTCCCCCCTCTCTATATTAAATCACTGACATTTTCTTTCTACCTAACCTCTGTCTCCTTTTTTTAAAAAATAAATACAACAAAAAATTAATTGTCACACACACACACACACACAGAAACATACACACACTCAGATATATACTATAATATATAAATATATATATACTATAATATATATATATATAAATGTAACTCGCTTATTTCTTTATCAATTATTATTATTAAATGTGTCCAATTTGTTGACATTGAAAACCCGTAGCTAAACAATTTGCAAAATACAACAAAGAAACAATGACACATTTTGAATATTTTTGAAAAACCAGAATCTCATTATACATATAAAACATATTTTTTGATTTTAGTGCAGATATATTAAATATACAAATCATAATTAGACAAGATAAAAATAAAATGCGCACACACAAAACCCAAAAAGCAAGAAGGATACAATCTATATACATATATTTGTGTAGAAAGTTTCCCTATATATATAATCGATGAAACTAATTTGTCAACTCAAATCGAAATGGATATTGATTCTGGCCCTATTTATATATACATACATATATACAATTTAATGATATATTTATGTATATATGCTAATGACTGGAGAAAATACACAAATTTTATAATTAATGTGTAAACCAAAGCCACTCCCCCCGCCCACTCTATCTCTCTATTACTGATATATATTTCCATACAAATTATATTTGTGCTATATTCAAAAACAAAAGCCAAATTTCAATTCAATATCGAAAAAAGGAATTATTAGTCTCCCTATAACTATCTCTATTATCTATTTCTCTCTATCTGTGTGTCTATCTCTATTTATCTAACTAAACTTTCTTTATATCTGTGTCTCTCTCTCTCTCTCTATCTCTATCCCTCCTTCACCACACCACCCCCCCTCAGTGTGTAAAATCTATATACTCGTACCACATACATATATATCTTGTGTTTTGTGTTATACAAAAAGAAATTTAAAAAACAATTCATACAACCAGCAAAAAGCCGCAAGAAATTCCAATTCCAATATTTTTCAATGTGTGCTCTATATATTTTAAATATTTTAGTTACAATGAACAAAACACAGTTTATTTACTAAATGTTTTCTCTAAGTGTGTTTCGTATGATTACAACAATTACCCACAATTACTCTTAAATGTGTTTTTGTAATACAATCTATATACATACATATATAATACTCCCACACAAATCTCTCTCTGTATACCTTTCAAAATCTCTGTCTAATCCTTTCCCTCCCATACACCACACACACACACACACACACACACAAACACACACTTACACAAAAAATAGCTTTAGCGCCTATTGAAATATTCAAAAAGTATTTGAAAATATGCAAAAATTGTTGGCATTGGTTTTCAAAATCATCTTATTTTGGCAATTTAGAAATTTTCATTATTTTACAAAGCGCAATCAAAGAAAATAAAGTGGAAATTAATTCAAAATCAAGGAAAATGAAATGGAAATTAATTCAAAATCAAGGAAAATGCAATGGAAATTAATTCAAAATTAGTTTCAATAACATTTTCCTAAAAAAAAAATATTCACATTTTACTTGTCATGTAAAATTGTGTATGTTTCTTTTAAATATTTTATTATACTCTCGCTCCACACTCTCTCTCTCTCCCTCCAGTTCATACAATATATTTGTATATGTGTTAAAAGTCTATCACACAACAAACACACACACACACACAAAGGCCTAATAATACAATTACAAATACTTTTTTGTTGTATTTCATGTTTTTTACTTTGTTTTTGTTTGTCGTTTTGCAAGCAAATTCAACTCTTAGTGCTAAATAACAAAATTCTTTACAAAAAAAAAGAAAGAAAAATTGCATTACTAACCAACCAATAAAAATTATTCACTCAATTTTGTATATATACTACAATTTCCATTTGCTGTACTTATATATCAATTTTCTTTTACATTTGTTTATAAAAATAAAACCTTACTGAAAATGTAGCTGGTCTCTACGAGGTAATCATATACAGTTCTCCAGATGATAAGAAAAAGAATCGCGGTTTCTGTTTTCTTGAATATGACTCACATAAGGCGGCTTCATTGGCCAAACGAAGACTTGGCACTGGTAGAATTAAGGTGAGTAAAAAACGAGAGATAAATATTTAGATATATGTTTATTTGACTTGGTTTTTTTTTAAGGTATGGGGATGTGATATAATAGTCGACTGGGCCGATCCACAGGAGGAGCCAGATGAACAAACTATGTCCAAGGTTAAAGTGCTATATGTGCGAAATCTAACACAGGATGTCTCTGAAGACAAACTGAAGGTAAACAAAATTGATTTTCTTTTCATAGAGAGATACTTAATTTGTGTCTCTTACCCATTTTGTAGGAACAATTCGAGCAATATGGCAAAGT
This sequence comes from Drosophila willistoni, assembly GCF_018902025.1. Classification (NCBI taxonomy): domain Eukaryota; kingdom Metazoa; phylum Arthropoda; class Insecta; order Diptera; family Drosophilidae; genus Drosophila; species Drosophila willistoni. The sequence goes on along the minus strand of NC_061086.1, from coordinate 31,355,219 downwards.
AGAACGCGTTAAGAAGATTAAAGACTATGCCTTTATACACTTTGAGGATCGTGATAGCGCCGTCGAAGCTATGCGTGGCCTTAATGGCAAGGAGATCGGCGCCTCGAATATTGAGGTAAGTAAAAATGATCATTTATACCTTTTCCTATTGTTAATCATTTTGTTTATGCCTTTTTTTATAGGTCTCACTCGCCAAACCTCCCTCAGATAAAAAGAAAAAAGAGGAAATTCTGCGTGCACGTGAACGTCGTATGATGCAAATGATGCAGACGCGTCCCGGTTTAGTGGGGTAAGTCATCACTTAAAACAATTATTAAAACTAATCTAAGATAAATCCACAAAAATTTCAACAAAATTCTATTTAAATTGGCGCAAAATTCTAAAAGAACAACAACAAATTATATTGGGCATATAATTAAACTTTAATTTCGGCATTAAATTTGTATAGATTTGATTTACCTTCAAAGTCGCCATCTCTCTCTCTCACATATAACATCATAATTAATTTTTATTTTGTATTTTCTTTCTTTGCTCGCCCAACTTCAACTCACTTCGTCACACTCACTCACTCACACACACACATACACAAATGTCCTAACGCATAAACGCGTTAACGAAAAATCTTCTTAACCTTCTTGTGGTTTTTGGCCTATTTTGTAAATTTAGATTTGAAACATTGTCTCCATACAGAAACCTATCGCCGACACATCCCAGCATGATGTCGATGCCGCCAATGCGCCTTCCAAGTGCTCGCATGCCTCTGCGCACACCGATGCCACGTGAATACGGTAAGTTTGGCAAATTCGCCAAGTGACATATGACACACGACATACAATCAATCAGCATATGTGTTTATTAACTTGGCCTATAGGCCAAAGCATAAACACATATGTATGTATAGGTTAAGACGAGATGATCCACGTCTAATTGAAAGAGAGTTTTGCCATATTGCAATCCTTTCTGTATATATATATTTTAGTACATTTATTAATTGAAAATATTGTTAATATATATTTAAAAAAAAAAACAAAACAAAGGAATTCTCTCTGTTAATTTAGTTTTTGTAGCGGTCAAGTTAGCCAAGTTGTGTTAGGCACATACACACACACACACACACACAAATTACATACATTAACACACACACTCAAGCAAAATGAAAATCAAGTCTGGGTATACCTTTTCCGTATATTTTTGTTGTGCTAGGTTTGTGTTTTTTATATTTAAACATAGTAATTAACCAAAACTCTAACTAAAATCCTTCTCGATTTCTGTGTGTGTACATTCTCTCTTTGTCGAGAAGTTTCATTCTTTGTATGATTATTTATTGGCCAGCTGCCTAATTATTTTGTGTTGTTTAATTTAATTTTAATTTATTACATTTTTATTCTATTCTTCACACATTGTATTATCGTTTTATTCGAGTTAAGTTAATTTTAGAAAAGCGCCGCTGACCCCATAACTTCACCATCATCAAAAAAGAAAAGAAACCCCCACACATACACACACACACACTCACTACTAATCATGCTTAGCACTTGACCCCTTTAACTACCCCCACCACACCCAACACCAACCACTCACCCCCCCTTAGGACCCTTTTAACTCAGAAATATGTACTAAACCAAATATAAAATGAAATGTAAATCCAGCTAGAATTGAGTCAAAAACCAAAAATAACCCACTAATCGAAATGGTAAAAATATTATTGGATAATATCAAATGCATTTTAATTTAATTTTAAATCCATTATTGTAAATGTTGTTTAAGTTGAACCGCCCCCGCTCTCTCTTTCTCTCTAAATATGTTTCATATGTTTAATTTTAGTTTTGCATGCGTTTTTTTCTCTTTCGTCTTTATCTTCGACTCTGCTCCTTGTGGCCCCCTTTTACCTTTTGCCTTTACCCCATTTCCAAAACGAAAACCATATGAAAAATGAACAAAACTACAACTCTCTATGTCGCTCCAAGTGCAAAATCAGCAACCTAATAATAATAATACTTAACAACTAATTTTAGTTAGCTCTCCTTTTTGTTGTTTTAACTTTTCATAGTTTACATAGTTTGTTTATCGATAATTAAATGTTGCAATTGTGTTCTCTGTGTAGCGAATGTTAAGCACCCTGTATACTGTTTGATGTTATATCACCGGTAAGTAACCTCAACAACAACAACAACAACATTAACATCCTTTGTTAAAACGTCATCCATCTTGTCATAATTGAAAGCAATTGGTCCATTTAATATTGGCAGACAACTTTATTAATTGGCAATGCGAGAAACATTCAGATTCGTCGTGTTAGGGCTCCACCTCCTTTCCCCTTCTGACACCAACCACCCACACTCATATTCCAACCTTTTATTAAACCTTTAATTTGTAATTTTTAACCCATTTGACTAATCTTTTTAACATTCATTATCCTCATTTCCTCATCTCCTCGATCCTGTTCCCGCTCTGATGTGGTGTATGTTTAGAATATGATTATGACTATTTCGGTTTCTCGGAATTCCGGCCGCCGACTACTACTGGCGGCTATACCGCCGCCGAGCCCGCCTACTATGAGGATGTCTATCGGCAGTATGAGAATGATTACACTTACTATGATTATGCGGCCAGTATGGGAGGCGTTGCGGCCAGTGCTTTGGCCGGTGGCGGCAATGGTTTGGCCGTGGCCAGTCCATCGGTGGTCAGTCTGCCGGCATCGGCAGCTGTCAATTCACCCTTGGCCGGGGGTACGCAACGTCTGGCCAGAGCACCACAACACAGTCAATCAATGAATAATCCGGCCAGTTCTCCGGGCGTTATGGTGGGTTAACCTAATTATCGAAATGCGTCAGACAACAGATACAGATACAAATTTACAGATACAGATACAGATTACACACGCACACAGCAGAAACACATGAGAAACATTGCCCGAATTTGACAATTAGTAGTTACTTGTGTAATATTTGTTGCATCCCCCAAAGTAATTTGAAAAGTAATGGCATTTGATTTAAGATATAATTCCTTTCTTTTTTCTTTTTTTTTTGTTGCTTCTCGCGTTTCGCTTTTTTGATCAAAATTAATTTTTGTCTTGTTTTCACTTTTTTTTTTCTTTTGGTGTTTTCAAAATTTTTGCACGCCCACCAACAGCGCACCAAGCCACCACGCCCACCTACATCCACATAATACACTCACACACACACAAAACGCTGCACACCTTACAATGGATAACTAAATTAATCTATGCTTACGACAAAACAAAATGCTTATTAGATTTAATTTTCATATTTCTGCTTTTTATTTATTTTTTAAGCCAATTCACATTTACGCTTTTTAGTTTTAAGGCTTTGTTTGCTTTGGCTTTAACTGCGACGACCAAGTTTATCTGAAGTTTAATGACCATACGATTATGATTATCTACAGATCCTGATCCATATTATAGAATGTTACTATATACATACTGACTAACGATTTCTGATCAGCAACTTCAAATAATAGAAAGCTAGTCCATTCTTTTTAATCCTTCCAAACGTCAATCAAACTACTTTTATATAATCAAACAATATACAAATCAGTTAACTAATGCAATAATCCACCTTTGCCTTCTGGTATTAGATATAGTCGACATATCCAGACAGACCAAGGTTTTACCTTTTCTTTAAGACGCTTTTTAATTTTAAGGCTTTGCTTTTGCATATATTCAACGTATTATTAATAATTTATTACGCTTTTTAAACACACTTGCTTTATTGTTAATTTTGTGATTTACTTAATTTAAATTAATTTTGTGTCAATCGCAAGAAGAGAAACTATTATTATTTCTATCCCATCATATCATAATAAGTATATTATCGAAAAGAAAACACAAATCTCTATCAAATCAAATCAAACAAAATGCTAGTTGAATTCGAATTTGAGCTAAAAATATAAATTTATTTTTTCAACATACACAACAACAGACATAAATATATTAGAAATATCAGAATGTAATTTCTATATTAATACAAATATCTATATATATATATAAAACATATACATACACATATGTATTGTATATACATATGTACAAAAGTAAACCAAACAACAACAACAACAACAGTTTTTTTACACCAAGAATCTAACGCGTTTATTTCGATTTTTTCTTTTCTTTCTTTTCTTTTTATGTGTTCTTGTTATATATTTATATATATCTATATCATATATAATATATATGCAAACAATTCATTCGTTTTTCGGTCAAAAAAACTAAAAACAAAACAAAATTATATATATGTTCGTCAAAAATTCAAAACAAAAACAAAAATCAAACCAAAAACCCCCCAAAATTATAAACCCACAAAAATTTTAAAAATTATATCAAACACACTCTGTCTCTCTCTCTCTGTCTCGCTCTCTCCGACTTAAAAAATGTTCGATTCTGAAAACGCGAACCCTGTTTCTTTCCTTTGTTATATTCTGAATTTCTGCATTCGACTCGTCTTTGAAACCTCCAAAATTATACAAAATTTGACACTTATCTTGGCGATCCATATATATGTATATAAATATATATATATATATAAACAATTTATCAACTTATTTATAATGCGAAAACAAAAAACCACAAACAAAAAATTTGTAAAATCTGAATTCAAAAACGGCCAAAAATGAAATGAAATGAAATGATCACCACCGATGGATAATGATGGATAATGATAATCGGATACCAACAAAAATGAATAACCACCACCGCCAAACACACAACCACACACCACACACACAACACACACACTCTCATAAAACCGCCCACACTCATACACACAACACAAACACAAATGCATGCATGCAATGATGATGATGATGATGATGATGCCAAAATAATGATGACTCTACGATGACGATGATGATGATGATGATGATAACGATATTGATAATAACCTAAGGGGGTTGGTCGTGGGCATGGAATCACAGTGCAGCGTGGCCGAGTCGTTGGCCAGCGTGGCAGCATCAGTCGTCTGGGGGCCCAAACAACGTCACAGGCGGTGGCAGCGGCGGCGGCGGGACAGGTGGTGGCGGCGGCAGTAGCTCAGCGGGGGGCCACCGTTCAGGGGGCGCCGGCAGCAACCGGGGGGGTCCGTGGGGTGGTACCAACGCGTGCAAGCGCTCGTGGCACCCATCACGTTAAGCCGCTACAAACTTTACCAGGTGAGCTTATGAAAACAAAAAATAAAAAAATCAAAAAACCAATCAAATCAAAACCAAACACCAATGAAAAAATACAACCAACGTGAAAAACTGCAACAAAAGCAAACAGAAAAGCGAAAAAACCCCCCAAAAAGAAAATACAAAATTCTTCATATACATGTGTAAACAAACAAACCAAAAAAAAAAAACAAAAATATGAATCTTTAAATGTAAAAGCCAACAACAAATTTTGTAATCTTACACTTTTTCACCTCCAAAAGACATCCACACACCACCCATTCACACACACACACACACACACACACACACACAAACACACAGACATACGCATATGTATTAAAGAAGCGCACAAGGACAATTCACACACACACACACACACACAAAACGCGAGAGTTTTCTCTTAATTAGATTCAAAAAAAAAAAAGAGGGAAAAGTCACTAATTCTTCTCTATTCTATGTCGTGTGTGTCTCGTAAATTTTTGTAATTATCCTAAATGTTGTATTTTGCCTTAACTCCTCCAACTTCTCCCCCCGCCCCCCGTTTAAAACCAGATCCTATCATTAAACCATCTAAATTTGACCATTTGGTTGTTTTTTTCTTACAATATTTTTTGTTCTATTTTTTTCTATTGCTGCAACATGTTTGTTTTAAAAAAAAACAATTCTCTATATGTCCTTATATATGTAGTAGTTCTGGTCTTGCTGCTTACAAATTGTGGGATTTTAAATAAGTTTTGTACAAATATATATATATATACAGATAAATATATGTGGAAAAAATGTTTGTTTTCTTATACAATATAATTTTGCGCTCAAATGTATGCTACATTTTTATGCATGTCCACTGTAAGCAGCAAAGTCAGCAGCAAATTCACCCACACACACAGACAGACCAACACACACACACACACACACTACCCAAACACCTATCTATATGTGTATATGGAAACACACGCAACATATAACAAATTATACCAATACATATACATGACGAATGTGTTTCTTGTATGTGTCATCAGTTACTCTGCTCTCTCATTGTAAACGTTTTATGAATCGATTAGTATTTATATTCACACTTAATTGTCACCTATCTTTAACTTAATCCTTACTTTTATGCCATCTCTAGAGTGTAACTAAGATTACTACTAACTGAAACAAAAAGAAAATTGAGAAATTTGTAAGCGCCAGCGTCATAGAGAGTCGTCAGAATATTTGATATAATAAGGAGAGATTCAAAGATGAAGGCGGCGATTCGTTTGTAACCTTTTATTTTCCTTACCCTTTTCGCTCTCTCTCTCTCCTATCTCTCTCTCTGCCTCATGTCACCCGCACAATGCCCTCTTCTCCAATTACAAATTAAATTCAACAAATACCCTACAAATTTTTGACGTACGTGTATATAATTTTTTTTGTTTTCATTTCCTAAAAACGGATTTTGTGTTTTCAAATTTATATTTTTGGTAATTTAAAAAAAAAAAAAACGCTTTATAGTAATTATAATAACAATAATAATATACTTATATTCCAACAATTGATATAGTTGCGATTGCACAAAGATGAATATATATGTATATAGATATGTTTACCACCATTTTATAACCTACCTATATAAACTAAATTAATCAATTAACTATATATACCTATATAATCTTTATGTGCATTTCCCTTATATCAATCAAATACATCAAAAATTTCATCATCATGACAAAAAAAACAAAATTAACCCCACTCCCAACAAAAAAAAATATGCAGGTATAAAATATCTATATTTATTTATCCATTTTTTTACTATACATTTTATATATATAACTATAATCCTCCCCACCACCCCCTTACACTTGCGGGTATAACTCAAATCAACACATTTTACCCAACTCGAGCGTTTTTATACCATTATAATTTTGTTTAACTCTACAAATACTAATCGATTCGTGTATTATGTTTACTACACACACATGCTCACACACAATCACACACACATATACATATGTATATATATTATTGGCCATATAATTTGTTATTCGTGATGCAATTCTTCCATATGCAGCAAGAAGAAAAGTTTTGGCACGCTTTTCCTTTAAAAGGGAAAGGCGTGAGATGATCTGTCTATACACACCTTACACACACACACACACACACACACACACATACACGTGTACATCTCCCCCTGTGTATATTTTCATACTTTTACTCTTGCTTTTATCACTCTACACACTTTACTTGCTTTCTTTTGTATTTCTTCCTCCCTTTTCCTGTGTCTGTCTATTTTTTCTATCTCTCTCTGTCTCTCTCTCTCTCTCTCTCTCTATCTCTCTCTATCTGTAGTGGATATTTTTGATTTTCAGTCTTAGAGTACGCCTCACAATATACACACAAACACATACGCGCGCTTTTTTTTTGTTTTTGATCAATTTTCCCCCAAAAATGAAAAAATGAACCAACGAAAAGAAAACTACCTACCAAATCTGTTTCTAGCTGGATCTGCACTCAAGACATACATGGAGGGCCACTAAACGTAGCGCATCTACGGCCAGCAGTTCCTTGGACAGTGAATTGACTCGCTCGACAAGCAAAAAGCGTAAATTACACAAAAAATCAATCAAGTCGCATAGAAGCAAGAAGCACTCACATAAATCCAAGTCAAAACGATCTCACAGACATTAATTTGACCAGCTTTAGTTAAAATGCAAGAAAAAAGCCCACACACTTACATACACACACACACACAAACACAAACACACATGTTATTAATACTCATAACTCGTTCCAACATTTAGTTACATTTTGTCTTTTTTTTTCTGTTTTTCCTTTGTTGTGTATAATCCAAAAAAAAAAAATGTTGATCGAAATTTGTCCCACACACAAACACACACACACATACACACACAGACAAATGGACACCCCCCCAAACCAAGGCAAGCAGATCAGATCAGTTCAATAACCAGAAATGCTGCCATAACACCCAACCCGGATTCAACTGATTTGACTATATATATATTTTTTAAGATGCGAACGCTAAACCCCCTGCCCTGCCCCTTAACCCCCACAACCATTTGGCCTATCTTGGCTATTTTTATTTGCGAAACGACTTGGATCTATCTATATATACAAGGAACCCCCCAATTCCCCCCCGGCCATTCCTATCTTCTTTAACCAACAAACCATTTTGACCATGTTTAATCTAAAGGATAATATCATGTAAATGTTTTAAATATATGCACACCACACATACACACAGACACAGACACATACATATATAAATATTGACTATTGTGAAGAATTCTAAATTGTTACACACCAGACACACGCATACCGCTACCCCTCCCCCACGTCCTCAACCGCCCTCAACCGCCCTCACATTCATTCAGTCACTCTGGACGACCCCCCCATCTAACTATATGTTTAATTTTTTTTTTAAATTTACTTTTTGGTCTAACAATGTAAACAAAAAAATGCCCAAGTCCCCAACGTTATGTCAACAACACATATTTCTTTCGATCTGTAACAAGCAAAAATAAAATGAAGCAAAAATTAAAAGCAAAAACAACCCAAAAAAACATTTCACTAAAAAACAAACAAAAAAAAGAAATAAAACAAAAAGTATATGAAAAAATATGAAATCTATCTTTCTCTGTCTATCTTCTACAACAACAACAACAACAAATCCTCATTGAAACCATAGCCCGGCTAAAAGCAAAAAGAAAGCAAACCAAACCAAAAATAACAACAACATTGAACCATTTTTGTATTAACAATATTTTTAATTCTTTTTCTCTTTTTTCTCTTTTGAAAATGCTGCACACACACCCACAAAAACAATACACACACACCCACACACACACACACACATCCAACTCTCGATCAATAAATGCGCTCTAATGGAAATGCAGTAGTCGGTAAACGTAAGTTCGATGGAGGTCACCAAAATCCGGCAGATGTTAAGCGACGTTACCCAAGCGGTTTAATAGGAAATGGCGGCAGTTGGGGCAGTTTACCGCTACCACAGCAACCTCTAGGCACAAATGGTGAACAGTGGTACATGGATACGTTTTCGGCATGGAGTTAAAAACCAACAACAACAGCAACAACAACAGCAACACACAGTTAAAGCAACAACAATAAAACATACACACACACAAATTGAGCAGCAGCAGCAACAGCAACAACAAACAACTATAACAATATATATATTTTCAACAACAATAATTGGAAATAATGCAGCAAATCACCGCAATTCTTCTCACTCCCTCCTCCCTAACCCGCTCCCCCCTCACCCCTTTCCCCTCTTACAACTTTTTTATATAGTAAGAAACACGTATGTCTTAGGATTATCCTCAATCTATCAATTCCAAAATTAGCAAACGTTTTCTACTTAACACACCATCAAAATCCTCCCCTCTAAAAAGTGGTGGCATATATATATATATATATTATGTAGGTGTGTTCTAGATCTATATATATGTTATATGGAATATGTATGTATGTAATCTCAACCTCAAGTAGTAAAAAAAAAGCCTTGCAAACAGAAGCAGCAGCAGCAGCAACAGCAGTAAAACAACATTTTTAACGTATTTTTCACCAACTTTTTTAAAAGTAAATTTGAACAAAGAAAAAAATAACAATTTTTTAAAATTAATTAACAAGCAAAAAAATAAGATCGAAAGTAAAGAGAGGAGGGAACGTTTTTAACTTGTAATCGAAACAATAATTGAGCGTATATAGCAAAAGTAAATAACATATATATATACATATATATATCGTAAACCTATATAAAGATTAAAACAGATTTTAAAACTTAAGCAAGCAGCATACACACACACAAAAACATACATATATAAAATGAAAGTGTATCTGTGTCTCAGCGAGAAAAGAGGATAAGAAGAGGGGAGGAGTGCATTAAATTGGAAAACTTTTACCATATTTACAATTGAAATCAAATACGAGAAGAAGGAAAAGCTAAAGCTATTGTATACATCTAAAAACACATGCATACATATACATATATATATGTATGTAACAAAAAGTAACTTACAATACATATATACAAAAATTATAAAGCTCAGATGATTGAAAGAAAACGAGAAACTGAAAATAAGAAAAACAAATTCAAATTGAAATAAAAAGCAAAGCTTCATTAAGTAAAAATTGACTGATTACGACAAAAACAAAAAAAAATAAAAAATAATAAATTAGAAAGAACAAGTAGTAACAAAAAAAAGGATATAAATTCTAGATATGCGCTTTGAGGGCATTATTATATAATGCCCCAGCGTAAGCAAATGGCAAGACTTTCTGCAAAAAACATATAAAGAAAAAAGAAAAAACCAAAACATTGAGTAAACCAGATATATATAAACTATTTTTTAAAATCAACTAAAATTTAGGCAACTTTAACAACAACAACAACAACAACAAAATAGAGAGTATATATGTAGAGAGCTAAGTAAAATTGCACACAGGGACAGACTGACAGACAGACAAACAATAAAGAAAAAATTATTCTTAACAACGAATTACTTACAATTAGAAAGAGACCCTAGATAAACAGTTACACGCAGACATCACAAAATCAGCAGAGTAAAGTTTCATAATAAATTAAACGAAATTGATAATAATACATAATAATAATAATAATCAATATTTACACTTAACTAAAATGGAATTACTATGACGATTTATATAATCCGCTTAGGTCTTAAACACAAATTCAATTCAGCCCTCTGAGAACTTATGAATTCACATTTAGCCAATGCGCTCTTTTAATCCCCTCCTAAAAAGAAAACTATATTGCAAGTTACCCAAAAAAAAAAAAAACAAAATAAAACATAAACATACTTTATATGCAATTCTTTGCCTCAGCCTTTCAAAAAATAAAACACAAAAACAAAAAGCAAACTTATTTAAGAAAAAACCTGCTACAAGGCGCACATAAAACAAAGACACCACGTACATATAATCCTTTTATATATATGGTAAAGATTGGCAAAGATTTTAAAATAAATACTAGTTCCGGGAACTAATTCAGTTCCGCTTAGAGAGGAACTAGCGAAGGGTGTACATAACTGTACTTGCAACTAAAGAACTGTAATTGTAACTTCATGCCTACTAATACTTACACACGCTCACAAAACAGACACATCTGGTCACACTCAAAGCAAAAAAAAAAATACTGAAAATTACTTGCCTGAAACTTTTTTCAAAGAAATTCATTTCCGTTTCCGTTTTCTTGATCTAGATCTCAAATTATAGAGCAAAACAAAAAGAAAAAAACATGTATAAAAACAAACAAAATTAGTTTTAAACTAAAGCAAATAATAACAAAAATGAAAAATCCTACTTCCAGCTATAATATTAAAACAAAACTCAAACTGTTGGCAATTAAAATTAAAAACAAAAAACAAAAAAAAAATTAAAAACTAATTGAAAAGTAAGCAAAAAGTGTGTAAGAAAACGAAGAGAGAAACGTATCTATGACTATTGTTAACCACATTAAGCCTAGATGCAAAAAAAGAAACAAAAAAACCAAGCAACAAAAGCAAATATTATAATTTTTATTATGTTACACACACACACACAGACAGACACAGAAACATATACACACACCAAGCAGTTGCCTAAAAGAAAACAACAACAAAAATATTAAACAATTTCAACTTTATATAAAACTTGCGCAAAATTTTGCAAACCAGCAAAAAACTTTAATACTTAATTATTAGCCACAAACAATAAGTGAAGAAAAAACAAACAAATTTAATAACAAAAACCATATACAACAAGAAATTCTAAATGACCATAGTTAAGCTTAAAATTAGTACACACACACACACACACACATAGATACAAACACACAAGTAAACTGCTGTCGAAAAGAAAGTGCAGAGTACGCCATTTTCTAAGATTTTATAAAATATTTAACCCAAATTTGAATACTTATTTTATGTTTTTCTGAAATGTTTTTTATAAATTTTCTTAACACTCACACACACACACACAATAATTAAAGTAATTTATAGAAGTTAAAGCAAAATTTATTTACTTTTTTTAAAACCGCATGCAAAATTTAATTTTATTTTTTTATTTGTTATTTCAAAACTTTCTTTAAAAGTTAAAAACTTTTTTTTTTTTTTAATTTTGGTGACTTTTTGTGTGAACCGAAAAGCGTAAAAGAAGAGAAAAAAATTGCAAATATATACATATTATACAATACATTAATTTTAAAAGTTTTTTGTTTAATTCTCGATACTGTACTGATTTTAAATATTGTTTTCAATTTGTAATTTAATTTGTAAGTTTTTTTGTAATTGTTAATGTCTCTGTTTTTTGTCTTAATTGTAAACTAAAAAAAAAAAAAAACAACCCAAAAGCAAAAAAAAAAAACAAATTAATTGGCAACTTGTTACACTCCGTTAAAAAAAAAAACAAAAATCAAATTAATCGACAAGTTAAACAAAGTGCCGCCTAATCAGTTTTCTATTCTTTCTGACTTAACCCAACTTGAAGAAAGTTTCATCAACTAACTAATAATCCTACTAAAATTTCTTCAACATTCTTTTTACTCTTTTACTCCTCTTACTCCTTTTTTCCTTCGTTTAATTGTGTTAAATATTGTAATTTGTTTGTTTGTTTAATTAATTTTTTTCGGGAAAGCAAAAACGTTTGGCAAAATTAGTTTTTAATTTTTGATTATAAATATGAATTATAATACATATACATATATAATATATATATATATACATTTTAAACCCAGATGAATATTAATTATTAGTGAAATATTTTTATGATTTAACTATTAATGAATCTAATGTTAAACAATTTTACTTACCGAACTAATAACTCCTAGCTCTTTAATTCGTTTCAAACATATTTCATTATTAATTGTTTTTTTCGCCCCTGCCCCACCCCCCCAAGAGTACTTTGTAAAAGGAAGCAAAATTATTATTAATCCGTTTCGTTTTCTCTTTGGTTTAACTAACATTTAAAATTATCTAAATATGTGTGTTACATTTCAATTTTAACTAAACAACAGTAAGGGAAACTATAATTCAATTCAACATTAATAACAACAACAACAACAACAGCATAAACAAAACAAAAAAATCAGAGTTATTAAAATGAGATATAAAAGATATACTTTACATGAATTGTGATGATGCAAAGGCAAGATTTAATCATAATTACTAAATCTATATATATATATATACAAGTAACAAATATATACAAATATATATAACTTTCTATCTAAATACATATATGTATTTATATGAGTATATATATTGAATATATATATATATTGTATATGATGTAGTAGGATGTAGGCGTGTATAATCTAACTTTACTTTTAAACAGACTGCGTACGTATTAAAAATTTTTAAAATTAAAAAAATTGTGTAAAATGTTTTAAGTTTTGAGAAATTGGCAAATAAAGAAAACAATAAAAATTAATAAATCAAAAAAAAAAAAAAACACCAGATGAATGAATTATATAACTTATACATAGATAGAATTCTATGTGTACTTCGTTTTGAAAACTTTTTCCAAATTCTTTTTTTTTTAAATCTCTTTTCCAGCTATATTTCAAAACTTATAAAATCAATTGGCAACAAAAATTGTACCAGTTGTTTAAAGACTAAAAGTAAAGGAATGTGTTTTGATTGTGGATTATTAAACGTCGGCAAGAATCCAATAACAACTTCGATTCGGGTTCTGATCCGCTTTATTGTCTCTTAATAATTTCCAATGATTCATTGCACACACAATTTAGTTGAATTTAAAGGTGTGTAGGTGTGTGTGTGTGTGTGTGAGTGTGTGTATTTGATTTAGTTTTATTTTCCTAACTATCTAAAATCTATATAGGATATATGATATTGATTTTTTGTAATCACAATCACATCACAAAAACATTTCGCATAGGGATTCATGTGCCGTGTAACGTAACGTCGCCAATTAAAAAACAACAACAAAAACAACATGAAATCTGTAAAATGAGGAGAAACTTTTACGTCTTAATACAAAAACAAAAAGAAAAACAAAAACAAAAAACAATTATTGTTAACGAAGAGAACAAAAGTGTGAGGAGTGAATGAAAATAAAGATGAAGATGAAGCATATTGTACTAAACAAATATTTGATATACATACATTTGTTATTATTTGTAATACGAAAAATTAAATAAATTAAATTGCATCCAGATAATAAAAAGAAACAACAAAATGAAAAGAAAAACAAAAAACGATCAAACATTTTGAGGTTTGTATGTTTTTTATTGTTAAATTGTTCTTAGAAACATTTACTGCGCGACGAAGATTTGCTACGACTGCCGCCGCTTGTGCTTGGTCTGATCGAACTGGAACTAATGCCAGCCATTTCATCGGTCATTATAGTCTCATCCACACTGGCATCATCTTCGGGTATGTCCTCATCACTGTTCTCCTCGCTTATAATTGAGCCAACCGGCGTGGTAATGGCATCGCCATGCAAATCTCTATTGATTATGTTGCCCATGTGAAAAGCCGAATGGCAGTTATTAGCAGCTAATAGAGCCTTGACCCGAAATACCAATACTTCGATAGTTTCACGCAGCGAGGGTATGTACGATATGATGGCGGTGTTCTTGATGAGCTTCGAATGGCAGCAAAGTTGATGCAGGAATCTTGTGACATTCTGTAGTTCATGCAAAAACTTGGTGAGACGCGTGGGATCTTCGCGCACAATGGTCTCCAGCAATGGCACTCCATGTTGGAGCAGTTGCTTTAGGAACATCAACGAGTGCTTGAGGAATAATGAAAAGTTTCGAGGCTGTTCCACTTTTTGGACAATGTTTAGTAGGCCATTCAAGAGGTCAACTGTTGATTCCCAAAGTTTAAAGCGATCTCCATCAGTATCCACACCCAATTGGACACTCAAAGTGTTAACAAGAACCTCACACACGCCACGAAATAGTATGGGAAAATTGGCTCTGAAAAATGTAAACATCAATTAATTCATTTCGTTAATTCGTTAAAAATTTACTACTCACTTTTTAAAGTTGGGATATGAATTTAAAGACTTGTCCTTTGTATTAAGCAGCATACATTCCTGTTTTAGGGCATGCAAAAGGTTCTTTTGTCGATCATACAAAGAGCTTTTAAGGAAACCTTTGACCAACTCATCCAAATAAATGTTACATTGACTGCCCTTTTCCAAATTTCCCGTGAAATTGAACCATTTCCGACGCAGAAACTTTTCACAAAGATCGCCTGGAGCAAATAAACAAATCAAATCAAAAGAAATGCTTTTGCTTTTAATGTACACTAAGACTTACGCGTATCTTCGGCTTGCTGGAATCTAGGTTGACTGGAATCATCAGAATCGCAAAATTTACTCAAACTGCATACAAGTCGATGGAGTTGAACTGTTGTACTCAAAGTTAGCACTGACTTTTCATACTTGATGAAATAATCAAAGATTTGCGATGCGACTTTGGAAACGGTTTGTTTTCTGAGAGCCCTCCACTGGTCTGCAGGCATGAGCATATATAACGATTCTACAAGTAAGTAAGTAATATAATTAAACTATAATTTTATATGTCGTATCCAGCATAGTGAACTCACTGTGCAGTAAATCTGCATGCGATTTATCGGTCCATTCGTTCCAGGCAAAGTACAAGGCAAATAAACGTATACAGAGACCAAAGCAGGCTTTCACATAATTGAATCTCTCCTTGAACAAATCCAAATTGCTATAGACATTATTTACCTGAGCCATCTGCTCATCGATTGCCTGAGCCAAGATAATTAAATTCTTATTCACTTCTGGCAGACATGTATGAAGATCATTAATAAGATACTCCGGTTTGCTGACATGAAGCAATTGCGAATCAGCATCTGTGGCATCCGTGTGCTGTCCAAGAACGGCAGCTTCGAGTTTTTGCACTAGATCCACGAGGAGAAATCGAAACTCTGAGAGGCCCAAAAAGTGTCCCACCTGATCGGACTCCAAGGGATAATTAAGGGTGAATTTTTGTTCAACCAACAAAATAATAATGCCAGCACCCATCGGTCTATATTTCTCCTGATGGCTATACAGATGCTCGAAGTCAATTTTGTTCTTGATGGTCTTGCAAGGTCCCAGCCTCATGGTCATGTCGGGCAACGTAGACTGATTGGCCATGGCACATGGATCCATGACTGTTTCATTGTGTTCACCTCGACCAGCGGGCAGTGTCCTTGCATTTGGATGTGTCTGCTTTGCTCCCATTTGTTTGGCATTACTTAAAAATTGATATGGTGGCGGTACAAAATCCAAAGGGGCATGTTTCAAAAGCGTTTTCACCTTCTGTTCCAAGTGTATTAGTTCATCCAAACGAAGGAGCACACGACTCCTTGTGGCAGGATGCTTTTGAGATGTGAATGCACTGATCGTAACTCTCATCCAGTTGATGGTGTGAAAACAGATCGTTAGCACAGCTTTCTGCTGATCCTCGCTAAAGTTGTCATAGATGGCCAAATAGTTGCCGTCATCAATGAATTTGGGCAACACAATGGCACAGCCCAGCAAGGCATTTATCGATTCTAAACTATACTGATAGCGTAAATTGTGAAGTACACTGACCAAATTAAAGAGTGGCGCCATCACATATATAGATTCAGAGGCTCTGTAAAGGATTATTATGAGAATTTTCGTCTATCAACAGGGAAATAACGATAACTCACTGATTTTTTGGGGCCAAGACCAGCTTAGATATATTGATTCCAATCTTGAGTACCTCAGTTTCAGTTTCGATATTTGAATCGTCCAATTCGTTAATATTTTTTTGATATTCCAATTGAATACCTCTGCAAGAATACGTTTAGTTAAAGAAAGTGAAAACTCTTAGGCATGTTAGCTCACTTGATTGTATCGGGCTCATCTTCGGTCACAAAGATACTCTGAAAACGAAAGGTCATCACCTCACATAGCCATATAACTAAATCCTTGTCCAGATGACATGAATTCTCGTTATTGGTGCAGCGATCATAGAAAACATTTGCCAATTCCTCAAAGAATAGAGCCATCAATTCAGCATTATTAATAATTGAGGATTGAGTAATGACTAGAGAAAACAATATGTGAATAAGTTAATAATTTAACTTTAGCTCATTACTCACTGATCAAATTGCTTGCCATTTTGCCACGCCCCTGCAGCATATCTATATTATCCACACGCGACACAAAATCATCTGGCTGTATTTCATTTGACTCAATGCGTCCGACTGCATCTACAAGCTGAACACAACCGATGATTCCCTGCTTCTTCACAGAATCATCCCGATTAATTAGCTGCTTCTTGACCACCATATCGATTTGCTCTTGCAATTGGACACATTCCGTTAGCTTAGGATCTGGAAATGCCACATGACAAAGCAGATCCATGGCCAGACGTGTTTGGGATAATGTCAGGTCACTCAAACGATCAAGCAATGGTATCAAGAGCATGGCACAATTCTGAACACCTTTTGGATTTTTACACTGAAGCTCTCGTAATAGATTTAAAGCTGTGGTAGTTAAATGATTCGCTGACTTGTCACACGTCAGCTCGAGCAGTTTTTTCAAAATACTTTTCTGTATGGAATCGAATATTTTGAAAAGCATGCCATAAGCGGATTTGGCAAAATCCGATACAGCACGATTCTTTTCACGCATAAAACCATGCAGTAGATGCATCAGTATGCTAATATTCTGCTCCAATATATGAGGATAGTGTAATTTAACTTCCTCAAGTATCTCCACCGTAATGTACTCCAATTTAATGCGTCGACGAAGCTTTTAAATGAAAACACTTCAATTAGACATCTATACATATATCAGTTATGAGGTTTTAAGAACTTACTATATTCTCTATATACATGGAGTTGTCCTCATTGACATCTATCAGCAAAAGCAACATAATCAAATCAAATGATCTGAAAATCATCAAACATCTAAAATTACCATAATCAATCGATGTAATATCATCTCACTTGAATGCGTTCGAACGTAAACCAGATATAGATCTCTGCCATAACTGATAGAAACGTTGCGATCGTATAAGACCCAATTTCAAGAATTCGAAGAGCTCAAGTTGTGATTTCTTATCGTTGGCCAAATTGGAGTTGGCACCTTGATACCAGTTGAAAATTTCCCGCAGACTTACTATTAACTGGAATATTAATCAAGAGTTATAAACATTGTAAAAGACAAATCAGTTTCTAATATTTACCTGTCGCACACTTTCATCTGTGTCTGTTTTAAGTAAATTTAACAAGAGCCTAATGCAATGTGGCATTGTCTAAATAAAATTGTTATATAGTCAATAGATAATAGCAGTAAAATGTGAGACAAAACTACCGTCTCTGGGCAGCAGCCACTTGTTATGAATTCCAAAATCCGTCCACATAGTCTACTCTGAACTCCTGGACTCAACGATAAATTGCTCAGCGTTTGCACGGTGGTCATATGAAAGAGTTCTTCATTGGATGAGTAGTTTATACTGCAAGAAGATGTAAAATCTAAATGATTTTTGTACTTCCAATTAATTAACTTACATAAGCAAGTCCACAAATTCATCATGCTTGCTGGCATCGAGTACAAATTCGGCATTATTGATAATGTCCAATCTGGCAGATTGATGGGCATTGTTAAAGACACGTTCTATGCGTTTGTAGATTTCTTCGCTATGCGACAGGGTCATATAACGCAATTGAGCGAGCATGAGTGGCAATAATGAAATGCCTCCTCCAACCGCCTGTCCACTCAGGAGATCCTCTGATGTGGCCATCTCTTCGATTTTGTTTAATAACACCTCGAGGCAAGGTTCTCTCAGGAAATCAATCATTAGAAAGTTCATAAAAATGCTGTTTTGTGACTGATAGATTTGCTCCTCGCCTGCAGCATCCACCGTGCAGCCACTGAGCAGCTTCTGTGCCATTTTTGATTTGGAAGACAGCGCCAAATTGAGGCCAGTTTTAAATGTTTCCACTTTGTCGGCATAGCCCGGGGCGCGTAGAAAAATATCCCGAAGCTTCGAGACAATGGAAACATGGTCACAAGAGAGAACAAAAGTATCACCTTGATCCAATTGCACGCCAGATCTTATGAGAACAAGCTCGAAGAAACTATTTGGCTGACGAGAAGTTCCCAAGCCATTTCTTCCCGACGATTGTGTCCGACCCAAGGTGGCTGCCAAAATTGTGCTGTGCTGGGAAAGGAAACGCTGAGTGTGCTCCTGGGATGCTGGTATATTCTCCTCACTGCTCATGAATTCAATAGAAACTTCTGTGTTTGCCTCATCTTTGCTGGTGTCCTCATGACGCTGTCGCCGTTAAAAAGTGAAGAATATTTCAACTTTACATTCCCGGAATTCCAATTTCCATTCCATCCAATAGTACTCACCGGAATTTTTATGGTGTCATTTTCATCTATGGCATTTAATGGCTTTTGATTTCGCTTTTTGCGATTGCGATACATGGTTAAATCTTATAAATAAACAAAAAACAAAATCGCAGCTATAAAGGCGCCAACAGTGTGACCGTGCCGCCTTTTATATAAAAATACCACACACTTGCGTTGTCCAACACCAATAAGGCGCTTATATTTGAAAAAATGCATTTACGTTATCCAACACTAATTCAACGTTTAAATTGTGACTACAGGAATTCAAACTTTTATTTATTTATATTTTTAACTATATTGCTTTTATAACTATTGAGTATATTTTAATATATAGATATATTGTATGTGGTTGATATAAAAATTGTAAATACTACATATGTGCTTGCTTAAATGTGTTAACTGGAAGCATGTTCCAAAGAGTATATAATTAGTTATAAATAACACCATGCAACAATTTTGCAGTCATCAATTCGTTTTCGACTAGAATTTTCGGCCTTTAATTGAATTATTCTATTGTATTCATTTGGCGCTAGTCTTTTTTCGAAAACGAAAATTGTATTGCACATGGTTACATTTTAATAAATTTAAAGCCATTTTTTAACTGAATCAACTTGAGTGCTCATAACGTATTTCGTATTATGTTTGTATATATAAATATAATTTCTAGATAATTGCTAAAAAGAAGGAAGTACAAAATGTTTTCTTTGATTTGATTAGATGATTATGTCAGGAATTGACCTCTCGTTTGCGACTTAATTATTTAGAAAATCACTAATTTGGCGTTGTTGTTTTCAATATTGCTATTAATTCTGATGATTATTTTCTTTCACTGTTCTTGTCATATATATATCACACCAATCGCAGTCGTTCTACACCATAACAATACTGTTTTCACTTCAATACATTCACATTACTTAGGTTTTTTTCGCTCGACGCCTCTTAAATCCACCCATTTGCTTTAATAATTGAGAATTCTCATCATCCAAATCCATATTTGGTTCCCACAGCCTTAAGTGTTTCGGTATGTATATCAAACCCAATAATGTGATGGCTAAAAATAGGAAAGGAGTGATAAATACTATATTTTATAATATACAAACTTATTTGACTTACAGTTCAACACGCACGGGAAAATCACATAAAAATTCAATGTGCTGGAGCGGAAATATAAGGCCTCAGTGGCATAGAAAACCATGGTAAGAGCCAAAGAGCAGCCACCCATGCTGACAACGCTAAAAGCAAAAAGAATGAAATTAGTCTAAAAACAACTAAAAGAGAGATTAAATTTATAAAGACATATTGAGAATGTATATAATTAGTCCTTGTTCATTCATCATTAATATATAATTTTGATTACCTATTTATATAAAGGTTTTAGAATACTCTATAGCATTCAATTGGATAAACTTTGTGCTTCTCTCTCTTAATTCCATTTGATCTCTATTATTCCCGGTCTAATATAAAATTTAATCCTCCAAATTTGATTTATTTTAAGCTACTAAAGTGTTCTAATTACATATTAATGTACATATAATTAATTTCCCATAAATTTGCCATAACAACCATAACGAAAATAACAAACGACATTCCTTTGGGTCATGAAATGTGTCACCTACACACACACACACACTCACAGGAATAAACCTAATCGAAATTAATTTTCAAAATAGCATTCTACAATCTTAAATCTTATGAAATTTCAATTACTTACGGTCTATAATGTATATAAAGAGTGCAATGGACCAAAGCAATTGCCTTCAAAAGACAATACATGCCAATGATGCGCGATATAGTGTAGTCACCTGAAATATATATATATATATAGTTGAATATATATTTGATTTTTAAATATCTTACCCTCTATAAATTGTGTTTCACTGTGATCGCCGAGAAAACTTCGCCGTTCGATGTAACTACGGAAGGCAGTTCCTAGATCCATAAATGCAACAAAAGCTATCCAACCGCGAAAGGCATAGAGAAGACGTTCCCTTGGACGACTGCTAGACGACTGCATGGCAGCCCTAAAGATGCAAAATTATGAAAAATTTACATAAATATAAATATAGATAGATAAATATAGATACAAAACAAACCAATGACTTCTATGCTGCACCATTGGCTAGCTAATAACTAATGAGGACAGATGCAAATTCAAGGGGTCTCTTTGGTTTTCTCGACACTTGAAAGTTCAATGTCCTAATTTCCTGTTTCACAAGCAATAAAAAAAATCACGTAAGGAGCACCTAATCAGATTGCAAGCCACTCAGAAACATAACTAAGAAATCTCAAATTCTCACGGCACATGCCGGCACATGGGCTAGCAAAATCGATATCTTCTTTCCCATCCCCCAATCCCCGCAATCCTTGTCACAGCACTTATCATTTATGCAACGAGAAATATTTTTACACAGCTTAATTCCTGGCTGCACGCAAACACGTGCTTATGTGGTGGGTGGCAGGTGGGTCATTTTGCCTTATTCCGGCTGTTTATTTTCCGTAAACAAGAAAACCTACTTAATATTTCCCGGGGCAACAAGAAGGGGCGATGCCTATCACAACGAAAGCGAGGCAAAGGGAGCCGGACCCCGGCATGCATAATTATAGTTTTGGTTCTTGTTTCTTACATATCTTTGCACTTAATATTCTTGATCAGACAAGACGTATGCTCGTATATATCCGGGCTATGTTGCACTTGTTAAAATTAAATTTCTTTTTTTATTTTCTGCACATTTCTCTCGCTTAATCGTTCCGCTGCGTTGTCCGTCGTTGACTGTAAAGCACTTGGTTCCATGGAATGCGCTGCCCGCAATGAAACAACCACCGGATGGAGGCGCCAACAAGGTAACCGCCACCAGATGTCGCCACTCGACACGTAACGTAACGGTAAGACTTTTTCATTTCATTCAAATGTATTCTCATACATACTTTGTTCATATTCATTTTATTTAAAGAAAAACGTATCAAAAAATTTGTTTATTTTGCCTAGAACTTCCCTCAGTTTGTGTCATGTGTGTGGGTGGGGGGGAGCTGCAATTAATCCTTGCCAATATTTCCCTCAGTCTTGCGATATTCTGCCCAATCCACAAACCCATCATCGTTCAAATCCATATTCTTGAGGACATAGTCAATAGTATCCTCGAGAGCTTTATCCGTATATACACTGCCCGATTTGTGTTCAGCTGGCTTCTCCGTTTCTCCCTCATTGAGATCTGTTGAGGGTTTCTCAACTGAAATGGTAAGACATATAAATTTATGTATGTATACAAATATCTTATGAAATAATTGTTTAAAGAAGAATAATTTAAAGAACTCTCACCGCAAGACATTGAAACCATTTTTGGCCAATCGTTGGCATAAAGTTAGATGAGAAATTGTTGAAAAATATTTAGAGATTTCTTATTTTTTCTTTTCTTTTCGTTTTATTGTTATTACTAAGTCATTGCATGCGTCTTTTAAAGTGAATTCTTCAGTTTTCAAAAAAGTTCAGTTTTTGATTTTCTTTTTTTTTTTGACTCCTTTCATTAAATATATATTTTTTTGTTGGTTTTTTTCTTTCTTTTTTTTTTGTACAAAACAAACGTTACACAATCAGTCAGTTTGTTGATTTTTATGATGAAGTTGTTGCTGCTCTCAGGTTAAATAATAATCAAAAACAAGAAAAAAAAATAATAATAATAACTAAAAACAAATTGCACAGAGATTCGCGCGAACTATTCGAATTTGATTTGAACGGAAGGATTATACAATTTGTTCAATGAAAGCCTTTAACCAATTGGAATGCTTGCAGCATAACTGATTGATTACGAGATAATTTGGAAACTTGATTGAAGTAATTTCAAAATGTTTTGGACAGGATACAAAAAGGAGTATGTGAACGTCACGGCTGCGTGTGTATGTGTGTGTGTTCGTCAATAGGACTTAGACAAGGACATGTGTGTGTGTGTGTGTGAGTGTCTTTGAATGTATGTATGTAACTATGATCAAGCTAAGTGTTAATGAATAGGTTGCTGTTGCTGCTGCTGGTCCTGATGCTGTTGTTGTTGCTGCTTTTCGGCTGCCTTTTGCTGAGCCTTGATGAATTCGGGATAATCGATGTACCCATCACGAGATGTATCATCCATTTGCAAAATGGGATCAATTAGAGCCACCAATTCCTCATCGGAGAACACTTTCTCCTCCACATGCGGCTTCTCGCCGTTAGGCTGCTCTTTACTGCCTTGCTCTGAGCATTATGGAATTATATTTTTTTTGATGGCATTTAAGCAGAATGTTTTTTAGATGCAGTTTTTTGTTTTGTTTGTTTGTTTTGAAATGATGACCACCACAACCAGAACAAACCGGAAACCAATCAAAATGTTAGACATATGCAAAAAGAGGATAAAACAAAACACATGAGTCATACGCAAGAAATTTAAAACGACTTCCAACTATTAACAATGATATATAAATAAAGTCTGCTCACCATGCCAATGGATTAAAGATTTGATCAGTTCACAACCATCCAATTTATTGTTATTATCGGAATCGTGCATTTTAAAGTAATGGAATTGAAGTTCTGCCTCAGACATTTTGCTTGTATCGATGGGAACCTGCATGTGTTCCTGGATATGACTGTAAATAATAAAGAACAATTAATAACTTCATAAGAGTTTGTAGGCTTAAACGAATATCTTTTCCATTTGTATGCTTATCCAAAAGACAGTAGACTATCAGAATATATCTCATAGAAACAAAATCTTAACAAGTTTCACTTTAAATTGCATAGCTCAATGAAGTGAAATTGTAAACATTACACTATCTCTTTAATGAATTCATTAATAAAAAATATTGTTGACATTGTTGCCATAAATAAGTGAGCAGACTGTCAGTTCTTGTTGATAAGATAACAATGCTTTACATAACTAAGCCTGTTTTGATTAATTGTGATGGGAAAATATCACTGATAAGATACGATAAATCAGTAGCAAACAATTTTTGGCAAACTTACGCTCTCTCCTGCTGAATGTTGCCCGTATTCAAGACCTGTTGGGGCTGGCCATGATGATGTCCAGCAGCATGCTGCTGCTGATGCACTTGTTGCTGCTGTTGGACAGGAACTTGCTGCTGCTGCTGGATGGGAACCTGCTGTTGGACAGGAACCTGCTGATATTGTTGTTGCTGTTGAACGGGCACCTGTTCATATTGCTGGCATTGTAGGGGAATAGGGAATTAAAGCTGTTAGTTTTTATGCTCCAAAAAGCAGTAGCCTTGACTGCTTAAATTTGTCTCTTACATATTGTTGTGGTGGAACTCCGGGAGCAACATGACCCTGTTGCTGGTATTGAGGAGGAGGTGGATGTTGTTGATGAACTTGCTGAGGAGGTGCTTGTTGCTATATAAAGATTTGGGAAATAGAAAATTCAATTGCCAGCTGGTAGACAAAAATAAATATTCGAGCTCACATAATGCTGGGGATTCACACCGGGCGCCACTCGCTGAGCACTCGCATAGACGAGAAACAGCAGCAGTAGCTGCACAGCTCGGCTCTGATCGGGGGAATGCATCTAAATGGATAAGCTGGAGGGATTATCTCTAAAACGGGAGATAATCTAAATGTAATCTCTGGTCACCACGTCGCAGTCTACGAAAACACACGTACACAAATCCACTGCACAGGTAATTTGTGGGACCAGAGTAAAAAGTACAAAAAAAGTGGTCACACTTAGGTGGTAAATTACACGGTGGCGCCTATCGCGATCAAAATATCCCAAAAATACCAAAAATACCAAAAATGTGGTCACATCGATATGAAAAACACTATTTGTT
This sequence comes from Drosophila willistoni, assembly GCF_018902025.1. Taxonomy (NCBI): domain Eukaryota; kingdom Metazoa; phylum Arthropoda; class Insecta; order Diptera; family Drosophilidae; genus Drosophila; species Drosophila willistoni. The sequence continues at coordinate 31,329,860 of NC_061086.1, read as the reverse complement.
CATTTAGCAACACTGGTGGCGAATGAATTACCCAACACTTGGCGTAATGAATCTCTCTTTCTAACAACAAACCGCAAAGAAGCAAGTTGACTGGTTCAGCGCTGCTCAAAATAAAAAGATTTGAATAACTCGACCAGAGAATTTGCTAAGAAATGGTAAGTAATTGCCTTTATGGCCAACTTCGCGAGCAAGGAAATTCAAGAATTCCACTTTTCTTTGTGTGCAGCCAATTTTATTGAACTCACACGTGTCACTCACTACGACCTAACCTCACACTAATTAACCCCGCGTTTTTTCTTCCACTTTTAGGCTGCTGCACCCAAGGATATTGAGAAGCCCCATGCCGGAGATTCTACCTCTGTGCACCGCATTCGCATCACCCTGACCTCCAGGAATGTTCGCTCCTTGGAGAATGTGTGCCGTGATTTGATCAACGGTGCCAAGAACCAGAACCTGCGTGTCAAGGTAATCATCCCTTAAACATAATTGTTTGTGCATTTACCTGGAGGTTTCGCATGGCTGCCAGATGCTTAACCTAGTCATTAATAAATGCTATACGAAAATGCTTGAGTGGACATTATTTTCACTACTGAAATTGTGTCAATGTGAAAATCTACATGATTTAAGCAACAAACACTCCAGATAAAACGATTTATTTGAAATGTTTAACTAATTGTGATCTTAATCCTTTTTGCAGGGCCCCGTACGCATGCCAACCAAGACCCTACGCATCACCACCCGTAAGACACCTTGCGGTGAGGGTTCCAAGACATGGGATCGTTTCCAGGTTAGTTCCCATCGTATACCTATATGGACAGATCTGATATCGTGTTTCGGCCCAAAATTGCTTGCCGCTATACAGTATCAAATAGATTTGCCCAGATTAAACGTGTTCTCATAGTCCACTTTGTTAGTTTATCGTTTTCGATAATATTCACAATTTGGCTCTCCGAATTCGACAAAACTACATCTTTATCTAATGTTGGAACTTGCATTGTAACCCTTGTTTCTTCTTTCACATTTTAGATGAGAATCCACAAGCGTATCATCGACTTGCACTCTCCCTCGGAGATTGTCAAGAAGATCACTTCCATCAACATCGAGCCCGGTGTAGAGGTTGAGGTTACCATTGCCAACTAAACGAACACTTTTCATCGAGAAGAAGTTCTCAATAAAACGCAGAAAACAGTTTTTAAAAAAGAAAAAATGTGTCTTAGTATCGATTTATTGTGCACTATTTAAGGGAAATTTCTTTTTTTTGGAATGAAATTTATAATTAGTAGTAGTCAGGCACTGGAGCACAGGCGATCTTGACAAAATCAGCATAACGCACTGTACTATTGTTGTTTACATTGGCCTCACGGAAAATATTATCAACTTCCCGCATGGACAAGCCCTCGCCCCAATTCTGAAGCAAGTTCCTCAATTGCCTGGCCGATATGGTGCCCTTGTTATGAGGATCAGCGGCCTTAAATGCGGCTATCACCTCATCCGGAAGACTTTCTACCTTTGAATGCTGATGCATAATGTCCAAGAAGTCGGCAAAACTCATTTTACCATTCTTCTGCTTAAGATACGAAACCAGTTCTTGAATGGTTGGCGATAGACCAAGAGAGCGCATGATAACCTGTCCATGGTAAAGAATTAATTTCTCTACCTGTTAAAGGCCAAGTTACAAAACTTACAGTTAGTTCGTCCAAGTTGTTAATTTGACCCGAACGCGCAAAAAGATAAAAACACTCACGGAACTCTGTGGAATAGAGATAAGAGGCAACATTTATAGATTTCGAATGAAGTCATCATTAAACAAATGAGTAATACCATCAATATCCTGTTCTTTGAAATAGCGAGCCTGTAAATAAAAAGAATATAATAGTTTTCATTAAAAATTGTTAATTTATATGGCTATTGAGGCCAGCCAAGTGGAAAGTTCGGGGGAAAGTAACAAAGACAGGAAAATTTTTACCCATTTTTCACTCTCTTTCATAACTTACCATTTTTATATAAAAGATCTCTAAGTTGCAACAAACTAATGTGTAAGTAGACAAACTAAACAAGAAAAGCAATAAATTAAACAAAAATAAATAAATTAAACCAGAGACGGTATGAAAACAGGTGTGTGTGTGTGTGGCTGTGGCCAAAACAAACGGTCATACTAAACAAGTAAATTAATTTTCTGGTATTTTTTTTTTGATAGACCAGACCGCCATTGAAAAATTTAAACTAAATACGATCATCGGGAATACCGTTAATACGATAAACAAGGCATACAAAAATATATAGTTCTATAATTTCTTAGTTCCCCGTTTAAAGACACTTAATATTTAATGTTTAATAAAAGTTTTGCACTAACACATTCACCACATTACAGATTCTCTTTTACCCGAGTTATTAAAAAACAACGCTTTTTTTTTATTTTTAATGTATTTACTTTTAAAATGTATTTTCTTGCGACAAAATTATTATGATTTGTTTACACAGACACAAGAGCACAATTATGCTCTATTCTATTGTTGTATTTAAATATTAAAACAACATTATTTCGTTATTGTACAATAAAAAATATTTGCTTCTCATTTTGTATATGTTTTCTTTGTTGTTGTTAAAACTGCACCTGATGATCTTAAAAACTAAGTACGGCCTCATCAAAACGAAATAAGAACAAAGTATTCTAGTGTATATGTATGCGCTTACTAAAAAAAATTGAAGAAGAGATATTATGAACTTGTGAACTTGAAAGAAATAATAGTAAAATAGAATATGAAATAATTAAAGCCTTAATGAAGAAGCAATAAGCTAACAAATTTGTGTGTGTCGATATATGGTTAATTGTAAGTTGTAAGGTAAGTATCATTCTGTTGTGGGTAGATTTAGTTGCTTGAATTTGGTTTAGTTAGTTACAATAGTCAAAACGCCGAATTCGTGGCTAAAAAGGGTATTAAAGCGTTCTTTCGTCTAATTTATACATAACACACAAAAGGGTTATGCATGTAGGATAGTTTTATGTCCCTGGGTGGGAAGGGGATGGGGGGTGGTATTAGTGGATAATGGCTAATGGACATTTATTATTGATTCGCGACCCTTGCCCACGCCCACCCAGCGCACGGGCACGCTTAATTCGCTCTCAAGGAAGCGAACATAGTTTTGTGCATTCTCCGGCAATTCCTTAAAGTTGCGTATGTGCTCGGTGGATGTCTGCCAACCGGGCAGATTAGCGTACTCCACCTCAATGGATCCCAGTTCGGCAATTGTGCCGGGGAAATGATCAAGTTTCTCGCCATTACTCCTCTTGTAGCCTACAGCCACTTTAATTTCGGCCATCGTATCCAAAATGTCCAGCTTGGTGATGCAGATGCATGTATAGCCATTGACCAGAGAGGTGTACTTCAACAGGGGGATATCGAGCCAACCGCATCGTCGCTTTCGCTTGGTGGTCACACCCACTTCAAAACCACGCGTCTGCAGCAGATCACCAACTTCCTGCAAGGCAACAAAATAATAATCAGAAAGCTGTAGGAATATTTCAAGTTATCCTCAACTCACATTCAATTGTTCAGTGGGGAAGGGTCCGTCACCCACTCGCGTCGTGTAGGCCTTTACCACACCAATCACCTCTCCAATTGTCTGTGGCGGCAAACCCAGACCAGTTAGGACACCTCCAATGCTGCAATTGCTGCTGGTCACATAGGGATATGTGCCGAAATCAATGTCCAACATGGCCGCATTGGCTCCCTCTACCAGGATGGTTTTGCCATTGCGTAGAGCTGTGTGCAAGAAGCAAATTGTGTCCTTGACATAGGGACGAACCTTTTCCGCATAGTCCTTGTACCGAGCCAATTCAGCGTCCACATCCACATTGATCGATGGGAACAGGCGTACATGTGTGGCCACAATCGACTTGAACCTAATTGAAATTGTGAAAATACGCATTAAAATTTCGATCCTCTGCCTCTCTCTCCTTCTCTCATCCTGCACTTACTTATCACTGAAGAGATTAAAGTCACCAAGCAGCTCACCCACACGAATGCCATTGCGGGTAGCCTTGCTAGAGTAGGCCGGACCAATGCCCTTCTTGGTGGTGCCCAGGGATTTGCCTCCCTTCTCTGCCTCCTGCATGCCATCCACATGCTGATGGAAATCAAACACCAAATGGGCACGATCCGAAATGATTAAACGATTCTCCAAATGCGACAATCCCTTGGCTTGGTTTTTCAACAACTCGTCAAACAAAGAGGGCAGATGAATAACAACACCATTGCCTGAAAATGAAAATATATAAATATTTTAGCTAATTTATTGCACTTTCCTAATTGATTTTTTCCGGTTTACACAAATTACTTCAAAATCTATAATTCAAATCGTACAAATATACTATATATTCTACTTGGCACGGATTTCAATCACATGTCTATACTATAAACCGTTTTACTTTCATCTCGTTGGCTAAGTTCATTATGCATACGAACATATATATTTCTCGTTCTCGTGACTTGGATGCACCATCATTCATATTCTCAAGTACGTTTAGGTAATTATTTAAAACATGTCGAACTACCCAGCAAGTTGAGTTCATCTAAATAATTCATAAGATTTTTTATGGCAATTTAATGTCAAACAACTAAAACGTAGCCATGGATTTACAATAATAGCAAGATTTTTGGGGCGCCAGATTTATTTTTAGAGGCGACAAATTTTAAAAAGTCGAATAGAAATTTTTTATTTTAATATTATCCTAGCAGCAATGTTTAATAAGTTTCATAAAGCTGTTTTCTTCAATAATAGTTTATAATTTCTTAGTCTTTAATTCTATTCACGCTGTCAGTTGTCATTCCTTTTGATCATAATTCAGATATCTTAAAGCCAATGGAGATAAGTAAAAAAACTTCTTCGAATTGTACAATAAATTGAATATGATGCTACCTACTCCTATATGTTTACTGGTCGTATGCGTAATAAAAGTAATACTTCACATAATTCATAGTGTTTCAAGTCAATTGCTTAATGGTTTTTAATAAACTTGTTCTACAGAGCGAATAAAGAATTTATTCTTTTCCTCGCAAGTGAAGGCAATCAATGATTTATCTATAACAACTTATTTTCCGAATTAAGATTACTTATTACGGACTCATTGCAATTAATCCTCATAAGCTGACTGACATTGTTGTTGTTATATCATTTCCTTTACTAGTTGAAACTGACTGATTGCCATATGTGTTTGTTTGTGTAACCACTTAGTTAGGCAATCAGAACATTTAAGCAAAGGTAGTTAGTTAAGGAAGGCAATTTCATATATGGCACGAGTTTATTTGAGTTTGCAAACTTTGTAACTGTTTGATTTTTATCTAACAATAACAATATTGCATAATCAACAACAAAAGTATGAAAATAACATTTCCGAATTCATAATAAACCCCCCTCCTTGCCCGGCACGCGAGTCGCACTCAAGGACTGAGGGGGGTGAGATACATATATAGAGACAGTCGCAAATTAAATATAATAAGTTAATTGCTTGATTTCAATAACTTTTTACACATACAAAGACTGGGATTTGTTGTGTTTTGCAGGTGTGTGTAGTGTGCGTGTTATAAACGATATCTTAATTGCAAAAAAAGCTCTCTCACACAAACACAACAATCTATCCATTGCCCCATAAGTCTTTCCTACAGTATGGGTGAGAGATTGTGATTATCTCATATATGTATACCTCAACTCGTTGTTGTATAGCTAAATGAGTCTTGTGACAAGCGATGACAGTGTAGAATTTATTATATATACATATACAAAGTTACTTTGCTTGGTAAAAAAAAACCACAAAAACAGAACAGAACTGAGCAGAGCAGAGCCCGTCTGCCTGGCCTGGCCAGAAGCCTTAACATCGATTTAACTTTTGAACATTGCCTGGCACGAAAACTTCTCTTGCTCTTTGATTTGATTATGTTAATTTGTAATTTACGAAAATAGAAAGCCTTTCTTATATCTTAACGTTGTTATGTATCGTTCTCTATCTATCCCTTTCTCTGGCTATCTCTGTCAGGGGCAAATAGTCGAGGGAAATACTGTCAAAGTCAAAAGCCAATGTCAATGATGCACTAAAATCTTGGCAACATAAACAAGTATATATATATATATCTGTTTGGTAGGTATGTACAGGGACGGATTGAGATAGCTAATGAAACCAAATCTGAAATGGTTAGTTATTACTTTTTTATAATTTAAAGGGTTTGTCTTGCCTTGGGATGGAATGATATCTATAAAATCTATTTATTTCTATTATTGCTTCCGAAAATTTTCCATTTAGGAGTGTATATTAGTTAGGATTGGCCTCTGATAGGGTGGAGCGTTAAAATAAATATCAAAAGATTGGAAAATTCCAAAGCAAACAAACAAACAAACTGCTTAAAAGTAAATCGTAAAGATTCCATACTAAACTCTCTAGTATTTGTATTTAAACTTAAACTCAATGAGTAGATTTTGGGAAAAACAAAAAACGTTTTTGTGTTATCCATAGATCCGTCCCTGTATATATATATTTTTAAATTTCTTTCGGGAGCACAATCCCCCAAACATATAATAGTTCTATATAGATATGTCGCATATGTATGTATCTATATAATATCAATATATAAACACAAAATCTTTTAAAAGCGAAATGAAAAGTGAAAAGAAAAATAGCTGCTTACTTTCATTGAAAAGTTTTTCATTCGTTTTGCTTGCTTTGATTTTGAAAAATATTTTGAATTTATTCTTGCTTGCTGTTTGAACTTGGAATTGTGTTTTTTGTTCTTATGGAGGGTTAGGTGGGGGGAACCTTTCTCTCGTTTCTCTGGTGCTTGTCCATCATTGATTGAAGAGGGGGGAAAATTGATTGGCCAGGACTTACCAATGACCGAGATGCATTTCTCGTTCACTACGCCACTAGGCAAAAGATGGAAATCAAATTCCGTGCCATTCGCTACCACAGTGTGTCCAGCATTATTGCCTCCCTGCAGAGAGAGAGAGAGAGAGAGAAACAAATAGAGACTTTATATATCAGAGAGAAAACATAGATATATATATATACGTATGAGTATAGTATATACAAAATTAGCATTGTTTTATATTCTATATCGCTTCTGTTTTTGTTTATTATTGCGTGAAAAGCGAACGCTGTGTGAAAAATAAATAAAGAGATATACGTATAATATATAGAATACTTTTGTATTTGTATTTATTTTGTATTAAATAACACAGTCGAGACCGACCATACAATGTGACAGTTTTTGTATTTCACGTGCCTATATCTTCAAATGAATATATATACATATATATATAGCTAAAAGGCAATAAAATATGCTAAAAATGTACAATTGGGCTCTCAAGGAACTAATATCTTCTAGTTTTGTTTTTTGCAACAGACTTATAGGAGACAATAGATAAGGGAATAAATTCTAAGCGATTTGATATAAACGGTCATTGACCTTGTATTGAGAAATCTGACTTAATAAAAAATATATAAACATTGCGACATATCCAGATAATATTTCAATTCATGTATGTATAAACTAACGATATCTCCATTAATTTTATATAGTATTTGGATGACAAATAGAAATGTAACAAATCTCAAGTTAATATTCATTTTTGTAAATCACACATTTTAACATTTTAAATTTCTGATACAGAGTTAATGTTTTCTTTATTTTGCGTTATTTTTGCTCCTTAGAACCAAAATAAATATGTGAAGAATGGCTTTCGATTGCAAAAATCTGATCATATTTTGATCATATTTTTATGATTAACAAAAATAGGTACTAAATATGACGAAAATTACTTTGGCTATATACTATAAAACCTTAACTGCGCATCACGTTTTTTAAAAGTTTACAATTTCTGTTTGTGGAGAAGAAACTAGTTTCAAATCAAAAGTTTAAGACAACATTTTCTATCTTTTGTTGTTTATTCTCTATTGCTGTCATAATATTGTTTTTACTTTTTTGGCAACTGTACAATTTGTTGTTAGCTTGTTGGCTAATCAAGCTGCCATATATCATGATGCATTCTATACACAAAATTATGAAATTAAACTCACACACAAAGAAATGTTCTGGAATGAAATTTGAAAATTTCTCTAATGCAAAACAACTAAAATAATTATGATTAAAATGTTTACGCTTGACCAGAGATGATATGATATGCCAGGAAATAGACAAGGTTTGTCGATTGGCACTGCGCAGTAATTGATAAGGATTTGGGAGGCGTGTCTCCGATTCTGTATATGAGTCAGTGTAGCAAAATTATGTAAGCCCTGATAAGAGCAACGAAATAACAAATCCGTCAGATGAAATAGTGTTCAATGAACTGAAGTGCGTTTAATTTCATTGTTTTTTGATATCAACAAGTTGTTTGTTCTAAGGAATTGCGAATTAGTTAAAACCGTTTTACTACAGAATGTAATAGAAGATGGAGCTGCTGACCAATTTATATATATGAGTGGGTGACTTGATGATGAAGATAATTATTATGTAAGCCTTAGGAGAGACAATGTTGTCTTTTTTCGCTGAGCTAGCAAGGTTGTGCATACATCTGTGTGTGTGTGTGTGTGTAAGTGTGTAGAATCGAGGAAAGGAATTAACGTCAGCACAGAGAAAGAGAGAATGAGTGACGAATTTTAGAGACCCAGACCCGCTGACTGAACACAGACACACACACACAGTTCGTCACACACATGCGCCGCTCAAAAACACTTAAGCAAACATATGTACACACATACATGCATATATACATGCATACACAGACATGAACGCCGACGCCAGCACGCGGTAGTGGGAGCTCGCGGGGTCTGGCGATTGAAATTGATAAAAATTCCCATGAAAAAGAAATGAAAAGAAAAGCATGCGGCGCGGCGGCAACTGTCCAAAAATAATAGACGCACTTGAATTCATTCAACTGATGTCCTTGACGAAAGGATAACTCTTAACGCTTATCAGAGTGTCTGCGCTGATGTGACTTTATTTGTGTATTTCCTTTTCATTTGTTTTCTTCTCTCACCTGGCACCTGCACACAATGTCCACTTCGGACGCCAGCATGTCCACCACTTTGCCCTTGCCCTCATCGCCCCACTGGGCTCCTAGGACAACATCAACTTTTGATTTATACATTTTAGTCCGTCCTTGATGCAATTGCTCGTAATGATTGCCATTAACAGCAGCGCTTGATGTTGACATTTTCACAATTCAAACAGACGACCGGACACGCGAACACGTGCGAATACCGCGGCGAAGATTCAAGATGTGGGGGTGGGAAAATTCTAACGATAAGAAGGGAATTTCGTGGTCCGATTGTCCGATAGTCGATTTGTTTGGCAATCGGTGGGGCCATCGATTCGCGTGCAACCCTACTACAGCTGATCAACAATGACGGAAGCCGCCACTGAAAATTGTAATTTGTAAGTAATACAGATTTAAATTAGTTTCTTGTATTTATTTGTCTCTTACTACTAGTTGTCAAGCCGAACCGTTTAAATACACCTGTCCCCGGTGTAATGCACTCTACTGCAGCGTGGGATGCTACAAATCACAGCCGCATCTCAAATGCTCGGAGGCATTCTACAAGTCTTGCATTCAGGATGAATTGGCGAGTGCAACGACTACACCTGAAAGTCAACAGGATATGAGAAAGATATATGATATATTGAAACGCATGCGGGAAACGGATGCTGGATTCAATCCCAAGGATTTTGATGCTGATGGACTTGACAATCCTCTGGATTCGGACGATGAAGATGTGCGAGAAGAAGCCGATGAGGATGAGGAACAAGATCCTGTGCTTGAAGGGCAAAACGATGTAGATGCTGAATACGATGAGGATGAGGACATAGCCGCCCGTCTCAAAGGCATTGACATCAACGATGCTGATGAGGTCTGGAGTCGTCTGACAGAGGAAGAACAACAGGAATTCCAGAAACTAATAACCAGCGGCGACATTATGAAACTCATGCCCGACTATAAACCATGGTGGAACAAGTCAAAGAATTCAAAAATTGTGGTTATCAATGCGCCAGCGGATGATAAATCAAAAGTGCCTGGAATTGCGAAAAATATTCCCAAATTCTCGGACATTTGCCAAAAGCAGCCATCTCCCTGTCTGCACTACAATCTGTGGAATATTCTAAGCGCCTATGCCTGTGTGGATCGTTTCTTTGGCGGTGAGCAGCGTACGACGAATGCAAGTGAAGCTGCTGCCCATTTGGTTAATCTTAGTGCAACACTGAAGTATGGTACAAATTTTGAAGATGCCGAGGATGCTATTGTCTCGGTTGAAATGGAATCCCTTACCACAGGCAATAAGAGCGCAGCTGAAGCTGGTTCTAATCTGCTGGTCGAGAGTCGTGAGCAATTGCAACAGGACGCCCGACAGTTAATGTCCTCGAAGGATAACAAATTGGCTGCGTTGAGTGATGTTCTCCACCTGTTGCAGCAGAGCAAAGCGTTGGGCAAACGTGCCCATGCGGAGGAGGCTCAATTCCAGAAGATTTTTGCCTTGGCCAACGGCAGTGTCGAGCTAAATCGGGCCAAATTGACACAGTTAATTAAGAAAATTGAGTTTTTGCTATCATATGTAATGATGAGGGAGGAGACTCTCTGAGAGTATTCTGCCAAAATCATAAATATCTAGTTTTATCTAGTTTATGTTATTTCTCACAAAATCTGGCGAATTTTCATTTATTTTTAAATTTAAGTTTCACAAATATAAAGACAAAAAGACATGGGGTATATACTTAGAAGGATTCTCTACGATTTTGTGAGTAATCAAATGCAATTTAAATTCCGGCGCCTACAGTTAAAATAATTTTTCCGCGTTTGCTTCGATTAATTATCGCACGATAAACAAAAATGTTTTTCCCACCTCTATGTTCGACCCTTTGTTGCATGTTCGACCTTAATGGCTCGAGTTCGTGGAGGTTCGATGATGTTTCGGGCGGTTCGATGAGTTTTCGGGTGATTCGATGATGTTTCGATAGTTCGATTAATTATCGCACCATCACCCCGATAGCCGGTCATAACTTATCGTCAGCACTGAGAAACAAAAATGCTTTTCCCACCTCTATGCCCGACGTTTTTTTAAGTTGATTCCACTCAGACGCAACGTTTTTACGCTATTATTTTTGTTATTTTGGTACGTCCTGATTCTTAATTCGTGAATACACAAATGGGTCGTGTTTAATTATGCAAAACAACATCCGAACCGAGAGTGCTCAATGAATATACGTGTACCGATTTCAAGAACTTTTGTTGATTTTTTTACATTGAGTTAAAGGTGTGCAACAACAACAACAACAGCAGCAGCAAGAACAACAACGAAATTCCCAGTGGCCAGCAAGTGTTCCTCTTCTTCTTGTTCTTCGCTCATTCTACGCTTCGCTAGCTAAATTGGTGCAAAAAAAAAGTCGAAAAAAAAGAAATAAGAGGGGAAACAATTTGTGGGCGCGCATTAAAATTTAAACAAAACAAAGTTGAAGGTGAAATGAATATGGAATTTTTGACGTCATCTTATATAAGTCAGTTAAATGACTGGTTAATAAGAAATTTAATAATACGAAAAATGGGCCAAGAAAACGGCATTAAAACACCTTTAGATCTAGACGGAAAAAAGTTCAATCTTCAAGATAAACGAGTTGGTGTGTGTGTGTGTGTGTGCGTGTTTTAGTTTATGAGTGTGTTTGTGTGATGGCTCTTGCTTATCTATGGCGACAAATATGCGGAGTATGCGTCAACCTGTTTGTAAGATTGTACATATAATAAAAAAAAAAAAAAACTTTCTGCTGGAAATTTTCTACAACAACAACAACAACACCTCGCACACAGATGCGAAATCGAAAACGTAGACCCCATGCTAAATAAGTAGTTAAGTGTGACTGCATACGGCTAAATATAAATTGCATAGGTGGAGAAATAAAAAAAAAAACCAGTAAACGATCGTAAGCAACGATGACAACAATTTCCAATCATGATGAAAGATGACGACGCCCAAAACCAAAATCAAGAGTGCCAACTCAATGAGGAATCACATTATGTAGAGTTATCAATGGTTAAAGTCATTCCTTTACTCTGCTCCGGTGTCCATTCCTCTTATCTTTCTGATGGCTCTTAGTATTTCCCTCTCCTTCTCTCACTCTCTCTCGCCCGCTCTCTATTATCCCGCTCTCTGAAATAGTTGCATTGTTTACAAACAGCTGATGGAGTCCAAGTTGTACCATAAATATGTATGTCTGGAGAAGTTACCATTGTCGGCGATAAGTCGTTATCTTTTGAAAGACTAATTACTTGCATATATTTATATAAGGGTTTCATAAGGAGGTCGCTCCAATAAAACGAAAATATCACAAAATATTGATAACCTATAGATGAATCACAGTTTTTTTCCCCGCTCTTTTTAAATCAGCTAAATTGAATCAATTTTTACCTATCTACTAAAGTATATTCATGTATAGGCAGGGCAGTAGTTAGAATGTTTTATATTGGGAGGAAATTAAGGCCCCCTTTAATATTTTTCATTAATGGAAACGAGTAAATATTGAGTCCGCTCCTCTGAGACCCTGATCCCTTGGTTTGTACGCCTCTGTATTTAGAAGAATACCATACAAGAATACCTCTGTACATTGAAGAATACCATTTAAATCAAACGAATCAAAAAGGTTATTTCAAATCATTAAACTATGTATTTATAACTCAGGAATTTAGAGAAATGAATATTTATTCCTATGAATATGATTACCGAATGGGTATTATTTGTCTAAAAATAAACATAAGTAACTAATCAAATAAAACACAAGGAATTCCATTAAAGTAATTGATTTCAAAATGATTGAAAGATGTGGTTACAGGTTTAATGCCTTTAGTTCTAATGGTAAAGTTCTTTGACTTTCGTTTTTGGCTTTCGTTTTTTACATTTAAATAAATATAAACAATTGTATCAGCAAAACTATAAACATATAGCTAAAACTAACTTTTTATGTTCTATGGATTTTTTAAAATTTCTATGTGGGCAAAAATCAATTTCACTTTCAATTAATTATTGCGAAAGATTATGGGTAATTAAAAATGTTTTCTCGTAGGTTGCCTCAGATTGTGTGTGCTTTGTGTACCCAGAGGAGAACAAGCTTTTAATTAAATGTGCAACATCATAGTTTTAAAATAGAAATGCTTGACTATTAATTGTTAAGTTAACTTTATTAGCATAGTCAATAAGCAAGAGCACAACAAGGAAAGGCCATCTTATGGATCGTTTATCAAATGAAAGATGAAACAAGCAAGTTTTACATACCGAGTAGATTAGAAAGAAAGCTTAATATTAAAACATATGGAACAACAAAGAGAAAATATTGTTGCTAAATTAAAACGAGATAATTTAATTACTAATCTCTGGTAAATTCTTTAGAGAGATCGTATTTTGTATATTTTGTTCGTACCGACATAGTATGTATATACAAATATTGTTTAACAAACAATTACCACATGGGAAGAGAACTCTTAACCTTTGGATAAATTGCCATAGACTGAGAGTAGGAAAACAAAGAACTCTGTTGTTGTTGCATATCGTTTTCGTTTTTATTACACTTTAGAGCATTTATGTATACATTTATTTTCACCCACAATGTGCCACTTGTTGTCAATTGAAATAAACTCTCACTCTCTCTCTCTTTATTTTCTCTCTTCTTTTCTTTGATTAATAATGCTCTCGTACAGGAAATGTCCCACCACAGCGATGATCAACTTCTGCAGGCTGGAAGTGATTCCTTTTGGGAACCTGGCAACTATAAACGAACTACCAAGCGCATTGAGGATGGCTACAAGTAAGTGCATGGAAAATTTGGAAAGAGTTTCCCAGAGGGGAGTGGAAGAGAGGGAAAAAAAGAAAACAAAATACTGTAAAAATCTTCAGCAGTTGGGTCATTGCCAGAGCAAGGAAACCGGTTAAGACATTTGTATACCCTTTCTAAAAGTACATTAGCTTTGCAAATCTAGTGCCAAGTGTGTTTATTATAAAATCCGAATAGGATAACTATAGAGCCAATTGTTTATAAAATTTATAGTCATATAGTGAGAGTATACTATAACAAAAATAAACAAAATTGGATCAGCATTAGATAAATATTCTTCAAATATTTTCACTTTTTTAATGGTTGATCTTCAAATTTTGTAAAATTTTCAATTTATTATTGTAAAATTCAGTTAATCTGCAATCATAATGAACGATTTTAGTGAGTCTAACTTGTATTTAAGTGAGATTATTAAAGTTACAAACTTTTCTTATTATACTTCTTAGTTGCAATTGAGATAGTGCTTATGTGTAGGGTATAGAAAAGTCGTTCTTAATTCACAGTAGATATTAAATGATTTGCTCATTTTTTGTGTTTCCTCTTGTTTTTCTTTTTATTTTTGTTTTCTGACAGACTCTGCAATGACCTACAGCAACTGATACAGGAGCGAGCTGATATTGAGAAGGGATATGCAAAAAGTTTGCGCACCTGGTCAAAGAAATGGGGTGAACTCATTGAGAAAGGTGAGTGAATTGTGTGTGATTACGAATGCGAACGATGGGCTGGGTTGGGTTGGGTTGGGGAGGAGGGCAGGAATAGAGAGACAGAGAAATGACCTGGCCCGGCTAGGCTTTCCGGCCAGTAGAGCACACTGAACAGGTGACCCGCAGTTTCCCCTCTCGCAGGTCTTTGCCGTCGTCTTATGACTTAGATGTTCTTATTTACAACATTCGCTATATCTTTGTTTGTGTACATTATTCTGGGCATTGCTTATTTTTGTTATTGTTGCACGATAAGTGGTTTAAGCTATTAATGGGCTTTTTCTTCTCCGTTTTCTTCTTCTGCCCTATTGTTGTAGCCATTCAGCTTCTGCTGCTGCTGCTGCCGCTGTCAACTAAGGTAGGCAAAGGCATCGCAGAGCACTGTGGTGCTAATCTACACAAACAACTAATTATAAATGTAAATTAGTTTTCTTTGGGCCCCTATTTTCGTGTTGCCACTCTTGAATAGAACCTTTAACCAAATCAGTTTACTAACGCAAAGAAATTCTTCTAATGCATAATATTCATTAAAATTCTTCTTCTCTCTTTTGAGCATTCAAAAGTGAGTTGCTTTTTGAGTAGGTAATTTTCTACTTTTTAATTGCTTTAATGCACTCATTTTTGTTGTTTTTGTTTTTGTGTTTGGTTTGCCAAATAAGTGATCATGTATGAATTCCTGACTTTTGATCTAATGGCAGTTATTTATATAGTATCTCTCATCCGGCCCAGTGTGCGGGGTCTGGTCCGGTCTGGTTTTGGGGTTTGTTTGAAATGAAATCGAGTACAGCGGTGCGAGTTTTGCAAAAGTTGGTTACCGCTTTGCCTCATTGCTGTTGCTATGTTTGTATGACGGACGGATGGACGTTGTGACTGACGAACTGTTGCCGCCGTCGCGACGTCTCTGCTGGTCAGTCATGTCCATCCACTTTCACAGTAACCCAGCAATAACCAATTGTACAAAAACAAAAAAGCGAAAAAGAGCGGCTTCTTCTTCAACTACTTTCGCATGGAATTTGCCTAGTTGAGTTTAGACCAGACGAACAGAAAAACAGAGTTCGAGATAGCTAGAAGCATAGGCAAAGCAAAGCAAACTAAACCGGCACCAAAGCGTAGCTTGAAATGGTTTCAAAAATCAATTCGACGAGAAAAATAGAACGAACGAGTTATTTCTATGTTAAGCGTCTCAATTTTCAACGTATGCGTGTGTGTGTGTGTCTACATAGAAAAGGGGTGGAGGCAGGGATGGAAGACAACAGGTAGATGGGTTACCACCTACCTATCTATCTGCCTATTGAATCGTCGTTAGTCAATTGATGATTTGGAACAAGTTTCGTGCATTCCCAATTTCCAATTATAAGACGCGAGTGGTCGCATACCATTTATATTTTTGTTTTATTACAATTTGTTCTTTTTATTAGCGCTAAATAAAATATGCCAAAAATGTGCGACACACACACGCACTCACACACACACACACACACACCTACGTATAGAAATTTAGAGATACTCATACCCAGTCACATAGCTACTCGAGCACGCTTCTTGACTGGCTCGGTTGGCTTTTGGGGCTCTGATTAGATAAAGAGAAATACAAATAAGTACGAATATGGCAAATATCTACTACTTCTACTCAATGACGTAAACCTGGGCGACAAAACCACAAAAAAAAATGATACTATAAATCTTTCATTTAATTGCCTTTAAATATTTATTTGCAAGATATCTAATCTGTTATCTATTTTCGCAGGCCCCGAATATGGCACCACCGAAGCAGCATGGAAGGGTGTTCTTACCGAATCGGAACGCGTCTCCGATGTGCATATGAAAATCAAAGATAATCTATGCAATGATGTCAACAGTCAGATTAAAACCTGGCAAAAGGATAATTTCCATCACACACTAATGCAGATCAAAGAGCGCAAGGATCTGGAGGATTTGTTCAAGAAGGCACAGAAACCATGGGCCAAACTGTTAGCCAAAGTGGAGAAGGCCAAAGCAGACTATCATTCTGCATGCAAAACAGAACGTAGTGCCACCAATCAAGAGCGTAATGCCAATGCTGACAGTTCACTATCACCGGATCAGGTGAGAATATACAAATATAAACATTTCTTTCTAATATTTTCTAATAATTCACCAATTTTTGTTTTGATTAGGTAAAGAAAATGCATGATCGCGTGCAAAAGACCAAAGATCAAGTGCAAAAATGTCGCGAGAAATATGAACAAGCCATTTCCGAAATAACCAAATACAATTCGGTTTATATTGAGGATATGACATCAGTTTTTGAAAAGTGCCAAACCATAGAGAAGACTCGTTTGCAATTCTTTAAGGATATTCTATTCAATGTGCATGCATGTCTCGATCCCACCAAAGTGCAAAGGTATAATCGATTGATTAAAGAATTATTATATATTCCTAATTTGTTTCTTAATTTCAATTATAGTCTGCCACAAATCTATGAGGAATTCTATCATACAATTAACAATGCGGACCAACAAAAGGACTTGAAATGGTGGTCAAATAATCATGGTATTAACATGGCCATGAACTGGCCGTCATTTGTGGTTAGTAAACAAGCAAATCCTTCTCCATTTAAACTAAACTAATAATTCATTTGGTCTGTCTAAAGGAATACACCGAGGAATTCCGTGATATAGCCAAGGGAAACAAATCAAAAGAGGCATTACCGGCCGCACCCATAACGTTAATCAATCAGCGGCCAGTGGCCGAGGATGTGCATGTAAGACATTGATCGTTATATAAGTTTAGTTGTGATTAACCAACCATCTCCATCTATCCCCATTCCCATTTAGGAATATTCCACAACAAATAGTCTAAAGAAAACAAATGCCAACACCAGCGTCAACAGCAAAGCGAGTGGCAAGAGTGAACAAGCAATAACGCAATCTTCTGCCACAACAGTTGAAGCCAAATCAGCGTCAACAGCTACCGGCACGGCGGCAGCGGCAGCAGCAGCAGCAACAGCGGCGGCAGCGGCATCATCGAATCGCAATTCGAGCGTAACGTAAGTTGAAACAGTTTGTTTTGTTTTGGATTACATCCGAGAGTGGTCGGCGGTCACACATATATAGATATATATGCCTGTATATCTAGATGTAGAAATGGCGAGACAGACACGTCGCGTTGAGTGCGCTCATTTTCATTGAACTAATTGATTTCAATTTGTATTTCACAGCAATGGCAACGGCAACGGCAACGGCAAAGTCGATGCAAATCCATTCGAAGAGGAGGAGGAGTGGGACGAGGGTGACAATGTGCTGGTCGACAATGGTGAGCCGGGTGTACCAGTCAAAGCATTGTACGACTACGAGGGCGCTGAAAGCGACGAGCTCACATTTAAGCAAGGTGCGTGAAGAGTGAAAACACTATTATTTGCTGAATATCGTATTTAACTCTCTCTCTCTCTCTCTCTCTCTCTGCAGGTGAGGTCTTTGAGAAGCTCGAAGATGAGGATGAACAAGGCTGGTGCAAGGGACGCATGAATGGACGCGTTGGCCTGTATCCGGCCAATTATGTTGAGATATTTAACTCGTAAAATAGTCGAATATCGTAAATACAGATGAATCGATGCGTAGATACTGAGAATAGAGACGTAAACAGTCGTGTTGATGAAATTATTATAATATGTATTAGAAATTGTTATGAGCAATTGCTTGCTCACACACTTCAAATACACAACATATATATATATATATATATATATGGATAACTTGTGTATGTATGTGTTTGTATGTGTGTGTGTGTAGTAGTAGTAGCAACATCTAATGTATTAGGCATTGAATTTTTGTATCAGACAGCGAGAAGACGGTTAAGAGCAAGAGCAAACCAAGAACCTAACAATTAAAACAACAGCAAAATAAACCAATTCACCCCACTATAGAAGCATTCGAAGCAACAGAATAAAACCAATTTAGATAAAAATATAGAATCAGATCGAATCCAATAAGTATAAAAGTTCGATCTGTTTTAAGAAATGCATATAAGAAACAAAACGGAATAACGTAAATAATGTATTATGTAATTTATGCTAATGTATAGCACCAAAACTGAAACCGAACAATGGTTATTTTGAAAGCAAAACGCCTTCTAGTGGCATTTTTTGTAATGCGTTTCTTGAACATTTTAATATTTATGAAGTTTTTATGTATATCTATTATATACATACAATACTAAACTATACTATACATGCATACATACATAGATAGATATTATGTATACGTATATTATTGTATATGTACATTTTTAAATGACTTAAATTATTGAAATAAAACAGCCCATGGAAAAAAAATTATTGAATTCACTTTAACAAATGAAAATCTTAATCTCTTCAAGAAATATAAAAAAGTAACAAAATATAAGAGAATGAAACGAAGTAATGTTTGTTTAAGGTGAAAAGGAATGCCTATAAAGTCATCTACTTATGTCTCGTGCTTGTTATTACATATTATATAGTTAAATTAGTTTTAAATGCGAATATTTTAAAGAACTACATTGGTAAGTGAATTGGCTACGTATTTATTATAAATCTAATAGCTTTTTACCAATATTTCATTCAGCTGCCGAGTTGGAATGGACCAAGCAATATGGGGTTAATACTTCGCTGTGTCAGATGATCTCATTTAATTCCTATGCGAAAGATGCTTAAGCGAATTTTCAAAAGAAAATATCTTACACAACCTGCAAATTGTATTGTACTATAATCACTGTGACTTATAATAAGTTAAATAGAACCTACCCGCTTCATCAAGTGGATAGAGACTATATTTGCTGCTTTATATCGAATTGATCTTGCGCAATGAATCAAAGTCTATAAGTCCACCAATTTAGAAATATGAGTGAGTTTTTAAAATTGAATCGACTATTGTCTGAAAGGCGCGAAAAAGTTTTGAACTATTGCCTGAATTCATCATGGAAAAGCAAAGACTGACTTAATTATGCTAAAACATACATATATGTTTTATAATATGGAAATAAACAGTTTTCAATTAACATAAATATTGTTATTTTTGAGGGCATAAAATCATAAATTATGAGTCAGATTCATTGTAAATTCCTCTCATTCAACTTAAGATTTTGTGATAAATTTTTGCAATTTTCATTTTATTCATTTAATGGGAAAATAATGGGCAACAAGGTCGCAGCAAAACATTAAACTGAGGTCAAATGAGAAATACAAAAGCTTATTTAGTGAACTAAAACGATAAAAAATAATAATAATCAAGAAATGTTCAAGATTATGTTCATTCCGTTGAATTCTGAAATAAGTTTATCAAAAACAAGAATTCTAAAGTTGTAAATTCAACTAATCCAGAAATTAGGTTACGACTAAATTCTCTTGTTTAATGTTTTTGTAAACTTGTTAATACTAATTTTTACTGGCCAATGGAATAGAATACTATAAAATTCATTTGTAGCTAATTAATTTTTTTTATTACCTTTGCGAGAAAATGGTTTTTAGTTAACAGACACTAGCATTGGGAAAATTGACGTAATGACTTTGGTATACCATGCATCTCCAGGGCACTCATATATATAGATAAGTATGTATGTATATGCTTTTAAATGGTATACTTTAGTCGACGTAATGAATTTACGTATTACATTTCTATTTCCGTTTATCACGACTATAATGCAAAAAATATAATGAAGCAATGCCCTTGTAACTAATAGAAACGTTAATGTTCATTGTTAAAAATTACTTCTTACATTGATGCAATATGCTAAACGGCATATAATCGACTTATAGCAAAAGATCATGTTTAACATGAACGCAGTTTTGATTTGATCAAGGGGGGTCGGCAATATATATGTGTATATATAGTATTCGACACGGCAGCATATAAAGAGAGAAACATAGTCATTTGAAATACAGCTAAATATCTGGGTCTTATCTCAGATATGTATATGTATGTACCACTTGTGATAATACCACATATAAAAATTATAAATTTTAGGTTTTTACTTATAGAAAAAATGTATTTTTAGAACCAGACATTTATTTTATATAAATTCCCATATATTTTGAATCATTTGAGGCACAAACCACGATTTTTTAAATATACTGAATACAAATGTGACTCATTCAGTGTTTGTCTAGATAGAAATCTTTTGCAATCAGTTGGTGTTAATAATACTATTGACAATTTACATTTGTTTAAGGTTTAAAGAAAAGATGTAGAAGATGCATTAAAAGTAATATACATATGTATATGTTCAGTGCCGGATTAGGGCAGCGCGGTTCGAGCAATTCTTTCTCTACTTAAACAAATTAAACAAAGTAAGAGATTTATTTTGAGAAAAACTTACCAATAATTGTTGTCAATTTAAAAATTTTCATTTGTTATTGAATTATAGACTTTCAAAGTTCAAGATTTTAAGAAAATTTAGTATAATTTTTAATAAAACTTTTCTTTTTGTCTTCACCTGTATATTGTCCGATTTTTAAATTAAATTTGATTACTTTCAATGAATTTAAAGATCATATAACAACGTAAAAATCTTAACACAAATTTCAAAATGAAAATTTAGTAAATTTCAGTAATCGAAAACTTAAAAGTTTTTAAGTTAAGTTTCAAGTTTTTAAATTTCTTATAAATAGCAGGAATGAGAAAAATTTCCTTGCTTTTTCTTCTGATTTCTTTGTCTACATTATGTGTGTTGGATCCAAAAATATGCATACATTAATGTGGGTGAAGTTAACCCTGTCAGGAGGGTTATTAATCCGGCCCTGTATATGTATATATATATTTACATACTAAATAAGTATGTAAATAATAATCACTCTAAACGAAGCTAAATAAATGGAAAGCGCACGTAGATTTTAAGTTCTGGTTTATTGAAACGTGATTATTATTCAAGAATTTTTGACTAATTGTAAGTGTGAAAATTACTTTCAGATTTGAGAAAATCTATTGCTCTACTATTACTCTTTTTTCTTGTATTTCCGATAGATTTTTAGCAATTTGGTTGTCAACTTCAATCCCTTTGCTACGTCCATTGTTTTCGCTTTCGATAAGTGTTTGCTGCTCCACCAGCAACCATTCTGTTGATAAATATTGCATGGATTAGTTGAATTTTGTATAGCGAATGGTGCGGGTGGTGGCTGCTTAGAGGAGATCTCTATAGAGAGAGAGAAAGAGAGAGCAAGAGCAATGGGTATTAAATATGAATTAATTCCAACAAATGAAGAGTTTAACCATCAAAAAAATACGACATCTAAAAATGCGGCAGTTAAAGTCTTTCTTATCTCTGTAATTCTACTGTCAATCGTTTTATATTACTCTTCGGCGAATAGTGAAGAAGAACTTATTTTAGTGACCCCTCAGAATGCTGAACTCAATATGATATCGGCTATTGAAGTGTCTAGTGAACCAAATGATTTAATAGACGAATCCGAGGAACTAATCCCAACCATTGGACCATCAGAATTCCGAATATCAAGCACAACAAAACAACAAAATCTAGAAACGGAAGTCTATTTTAATCGTTCAGCAAGTGTAATTTCTTTGTTAAATGAAACTACGATAAGCACAACACCCCACAGTTTGCTAGTGAGAGACCCCAACTATTTCGTGGATAGCCCACAATGTAAAATGCCCGCACCAAATCCCTTTACTGCCGATGTGCTTAAAATTTGGCATAAGAAATCGTACACAAAATGTGATAAAAGTTCCGATTCCATAACGGTGATCTATGTAAAAACTAAGCAAATTTATCAACTGCACAAGAATGATCCAAAATCGAAGTGCTGCTACAGGCAAATCCTTCGAGCTGGTGCTAAAACCATGGCCGATCAATCGTACAAGTAAGTTATTCCCAAAGGGGTTTGAGCCGTCGGGTTTTTCAATTGATGTGTACAATTTTCTTTTGATTTTTTGGCAGATTAAAAAATTGTATTGAGTTTCAACAGGATTTTGTGGTGCCACGACATGTGGAGGAAATGATTACCGAATGCCGAAAAGCAAATAAATCAAATGTATGGCAAAAGGATGCCTTCAGTTTTGTGCATCCCAAAGTTAAGAGTTTGCCAACAAGAGAAAGAAGGGCAAGTGTATTGCTTTGGGGTATCGATTCTATATCACGAATGAATTTTCAACGCACAATGCCGCACATGTTTGAATATCTTAGAACTCAACACTGGTACGAACTTCAGGGATATAATAAGGTTAATTGGGAAGTGAGACATTATTTCTTGTATACACTAAAATGAGATTCATTCATGTAGATGGCTGACAATACGTTTCCCAATTTAATGGCCGTTTTGACTGGAATGAATAATACACGTTCCTATGACCAATGCCGCCCCAAGGAAGTTGGAGGCTTGGATGCCTGTCCCATGTTGTGGAAGGACTTTAAAAATAAAGGTTATGCTACAGCATATGCTGAGGATTGGGCTACTTATTCGACATTCGACTTTCACAAGCGAGGATTTCGTAAAGTTCCGACGGATTTGTATCTGAGACCTTTGATCTTGGCCCTGGAAAAGGAATTAAAGACAGTCTATGCTGCGGGAATACCCTACTGCTTGGGACGGCGACATTCGGCTGAGTATGTATACGATTCAGCTATGCAGTTCACCCAAGTCTATAAGGATCAGCCGACATTTGGCTTGTTCTGGACAAATTCCTTTAGTCATAATGATTTTTCCATGCCCTCGGCCATGGATGACAAGATGGTGGAATATATGCGACAATTGGATAGAAATGGAGTCTTCGAGAATTCAATTATTATATTCTTCAGTGACCATGGCATGCGTTTTGGATCATTGCGACATTTGGCAAGTGGTTTCATTGAGGAACGTCTACCCACCATGTACATACGACTTCCAAAATGGTTTAGAGAGAAATACAAGCAATTTGTTGGAAATTTGGTGCTAAATCAAAATCGTTTAACCTCGCCCTACGACATCTATGCCACTCTCAGGCATATTCTTGAGCTGGACACACCATTAGACCAACTGCCACGACCAGAGGGCTGTCCCACCTGTCACAGTGTCTTTGAGGAAGTATCCTTTGCGAGGGATTGCCAAAAAGCGGGCCTGGAAGAGCATTGGTGTGCTTGTGAGCATATGGCCGAAATATCAGCAAATGATACAACAATCAGAATGATTGCTGAAAAACTTGTCGATAAGATAAACACATTTCTGGCATCTAAAAATATGTCAAATCTCTGCGAGCACCTGAAATTGAACGAGATACGCTCTGCCCATAGGTCAGCAGATATGAAAGCGTTTAGAGTGCAATTCACTGTTAATCCCCAAAATGCTCCTCTCGAGGCATCGGGCTCTTGGAATAATTCCACTCAGGAAATCTCAACAAAGGCATATGATATCAGTCGGCTTGATTTCTATAAGGAATATTCCAAATGCATAGAGAATGAGACGGCCAAAAAGTATTGCATCTGCGTCCAGTAATTGGCCTCAACCCAAAAAACATCAACCCTGAAATAACCACAGGATCACCACCACAATGAGATGCCCGATAAGTATCAAATGTATCTATATACAACATTTGTATCAGTGTCTCTTCCGTATCTCGTGCTGCCAATCTCACAATGATCTGTGAGCTGCTTCCGCAAAGCAATTTAGGAGACAAATTAGTTGACAATTGTTTAGCAATTGCCAGCAACTCCTTTTTTTTTGTCAAATAACATAATTGTTATAGGTAGAGCCTCTAGATCCTTTGTGATGAAGCGATTGTGATAAAGAATGTTTGCCCAAATGTTTGACAAGAGCTAAGCCAAAATAAAAATTGTTAATAACATGTCATATAACAACAACAACATTTGTTCTATGTTTAATAAAGTGGTTTTTCCAAGAATTGATAATGAATGAACTGAATGAATATCATATAAATTGACTTTTTTCTAGCTGATAAGATTTGAATTCGATGACATCACAAAACGACCAAGTGAGAGTGTATATGATATTCATCATGTGTACTTTTATTTTTCACTTGAACTACAAACATTTATAATCGTACAATGTGATTTCAATTTTTTGCCATAAATTGATTAGATTATAGCATGTTAAGTTTGGTTATGGTTAAAACGACCTTAGGAAAAATAGATATATTAGAAAGTATATCGATATAAGTTTCCTATCACACAGTAATTCTCATATCCTTTATTAATAACTACAAATTATTGATACTTAAGCCTCTATAACTCTACCCTTTGTTTAGAAACCATATTTAAAGAACTTAATTATATGATCGCTTCCATTGTATGATATAATGTACATTTTATTTTATTGAACAAATAAATGAATTTAATTACTTAAACCTTTGGATCGACCCGTAGCAGATAAGATAATGTCAAACAATTACTAATGAACCTAATGCAACGATTTCAAATCAGCGAAACAATTACAAAGAAATGCAGATACCATCACGACACCTATCAAGCAAGTCGACAAAATCCTCTGTTGGAACACCAAATTGTATAAATCAAACATTAAATAAAGATAATGACAAAAAATATCGAAGATTTCTTCCATCCAGAGTTTGGAAGAGTGATTTTACAGAATCCATGTTTTTTTTCATACTCTTCTGTATGCTCAAAATCTGATGAATAGAACATTGAAATTAAAGTCTATAGTTGTAAATTTTAACCGATATTCGAAAGTAATATCCCATTTTAATACTTTTCACTTAAATTTTCAATTGTAATATTAGTTTAAGTTATATTTTCAAGCGACACAAAAAAAAAAATGGCAAAGAACAGCAAAGTATTCCAAAAAATTATATCTAAATTAGACTTAATTTAGTTATGTTTTGGTGAACTTGAAAAATGCAAATGAAGTGTTTGCTGTCACTTAAAAATATGTTTAATTCTGATTTAATTGAGATAGTTTTTGCCAAAAGCAGATTGACCAAAAATTTATTTAACAAAAATTCTAAAAAAAACCCTCTTTTTTTGCAAATCTAAAAATATGCTTGATTGTGAATAAATTTCATTTATATACTGTTAACTTTGCAAGTGATTTAATTTTCATTAACACCCAGAAAATTTATATCCGGCACTAATTATATATAATACATATTTCAATAATAATCCCAAACTGGAGATGGATTTCTGCCATATCTTCAGCGATCTTTGTTAAATCAAAGAGGTAAAAGAACAGTTCTTTTGTATTATAGAATAACTTAAACAAGCTGAGGAATTAATAAACTTACCTTTTGTAATCATCTAATTAGGCTTAGTGAGAGTTTTGTTGTCAATTGAAGCTAAATAGCATTTTGGTTAGAAGGGAAATTAGCTTTCTCAAATGGCAAATTCATTTGATAACATGTTTTTGAAAAGTTTTTATAACTCGCTACTTATGTAGCCACAATTAATAATGTAATTGATACTTTGTTGAGCCACCCCTAAAAAGGGGGAGTTGGCAAGGGATAGTAATTGAAGACAATAAACAAACATACACAAAAAAAAAGGGAGAACAAGCTGGTTATGAAACTGCGATAAAAACAAATTTACGAATCAATCAAAACATACGCGCATTAAAATCTGAGGCTCAACTTGTTTTCCCATCATCATCCACATTATTCAGAGGCAGATCAGATGAGTTCATTAGGCCAAGCACTCTCGGGGTGGTGAAGGTAGGCAAAAGTAACCACAAAACAAATGGAAAAACAAAGCAAAACAAGGATTTTTGGCCAACCAAAGAGAACTTCAATTATTTGCCTGCCTGCCTGGCCTGCCCTAATCTTGTTCTGATAAGGGTTTTGCGACAGCCTGCCTGGGTAACGCCTATTAAAGCGCTTCGATGCGCCTACGAATCCTCACTGGCAGTCTCCTGGCAAGCGGTTGTATGAGTGGGATGGATATAGTGTAGCCAATTCGTGTGTGGAAAATGGCGGTAGGACCTTAAATAGCCGATGAATCCTTACGGCAGCAAACAGTAGCAATTGAACCTCACAAGCAAAAGGATCTACAAAATAATAAAAATGTGTGATTTTAGCATTGAATATATACTGAATCGTGCCGGCGATAGATATATCGGTACAAATGCTTCCGTCGGTGTAATCCAGCATCTTCAGCGGGTTAGCCGGTTGCCATATCATCATCATCATCCTCATCCCTATGCCCGTCCAGCAAATTATGAGAGTGATAGATCACCACCAACTAGTGTTCCAGTTAATACTGATCCTCCGTCAGCTGGGCTCGAGGATGGTCAGCTGCCCATCATGTACGATTGGCTACAATATACACGCTACCATCCGCCCAAGTTGCCACGTGCCATGCGAACTGGAGGACCTGCCAAACGAACTCCTGGACGTCTGCCACGTATTCCCTTTACACCCGCTCAGCTGCAGGCTTTGGAATCGGCCTACAAGGACTCCAACTATTTGAGCGCAGAAGATGCAAATAAGTTGGCCGAGTCCTTGGATCTAACCAATACGCGAGTGAAAATCTGGTTCCAAAATCGCCGTGCTCGCGAACGTCGAGAGAAACGGGAAAAGGATGAAAGCTGCGACTCCACATTCTCATCCAATGCATCCAGTCCGGAACCGGAAATGATTGTCATTGTTTAGATGAAAATTTAAACCAGAAGACTATAACTTACTCTTTCTTTAATGGCTGTTACTAAATACATAAAACGTGTGTCTTAATGTACAAATCATTTAACTAGTTATTAGCTATTCTCAATATATAAAATATAAGCAAATAAATTTTGTAAATAATTCAATTAAAATTTGTAAAGCTTACTCTATAGAAATTATTGAAATTCAAGTCTTTAATGGGAAGTTTAACAATTTTTTGCAATCTTTGAAAAAAGTTTTGATTGTGATAAAGTTGGAAATGTTAATACTTTTATAAGAAATTGGGAAATTTTGAAAAGTATGCTTAAAATTTAAGGTTGATAAATATTTATTCTAGATTTGGATCTAGATCTAGATAGGGAATATCTTTGGGACAATAGACTGTTATTGATAAGTATTGATTAAAACTGATTCTTGTATGATCTAGGTTTTTAATATGCAAGCTTTTTAAGTGAAAGAACTGGGAAATATTTCTTTGATAATGAAATGAATCAAAAGTAGCTGAAGTCGGCCAATTTGTTAAAAATTCCATCACTGACTTACATAATATTTATTAAATAATTTATATTTCATAGTCAGTTTAATATTCCTTATTAACATAAACGCTGAAGTTAAATGGTTTAATAAATGAATATCAGTTGATTGAATTATTCAGTTAGAAATTAACATTAAATTTATTAAAGATGTGAAGATGGGAATCATAAATTTTCTGACTTAATTTTTTTTTAAATACATAAACAAAAACATACATACAAAAGTCCTTTATGTTTAAATGAATTAAATTAAATAAATCGAAAATAATGTTTAGATTGAAGGAATGAAAACAATAATTTTTAATTTAATTAATTTTTTAAATTTCATGTTAAATTGAATGAGTTTTAAAAATAATTCAAAGCTATCTCTAAATTAAAGGTAAAAAAAGTAAGACAGAAAATTAAAATGAAAATCGGCAAAACAAAAAACATGAAATTTTGTTTATTCTATCAATTTTTTCCATCGTTGAAGATATAATTTCACCTGATGCAAATAATACTCAAAGACATGGAGTAATACAATATTTCATTGCGGAAATAGTAAGGTTGACTTTGTTTTACATAATGCCTATGAGAAAGATCAAAGGAACCCCAAATACCACATATGGGAAAATCTATGTATGAATGAAAAATTCGGAAATTCGCGTGCCCGGAAAAAAAAACAGCAACTGAGAAAAATGAGATGGCAGAGTAGGAGGGCAGAAGGGCTAAGCCGATTTTGCAATTTGTTGCTCGGTTCGTGGTCAAGAATAATTTGTTTTTCCGCCTTCTGCCTTTTTGTTGGCAAACATGCAAAAATATCAGATTACAAATGCAAAGAAAAAAAAAAACTATTTATGTATTTGCCGACATTCTGAGCTGGAGGGGGGAGGGTAAGCAATGTGAAATTTTTGAATACTGAAAACATATTTTGCTTTTCTTGAAGATCCTTGAGTTGGCCTCAAATGAGTTTAGAGAGTTTACGCAAAATCCTAATCTCCCCCAAACTAATCCGCCTCAAGAATGGGCAGGAAGGAACTGGAACCATAAGTGGACAGCCAGTTCAGGAAGATGGCATTACCAGGGGCCACTTATGGACATGTGAATGAAAGTGATATCAAAGTTTCCAACTGAGGGGTTGGACTAGTCAAAAACTATCTTGTGGGTTGTGGCATATGTTGGTTGTCAGCTGAAATGTCTGCATTTTAAAAATTTCCATTGCCAACATGCGCTTTTGAGTATTTCTTAAGCCGAACCTCATTAGTTGCAGATAATTCGTGTAAATTTGTGAAATCGGCTTATGATTTGCATTCAATGAACGAATGTTTATGTTACTAATCTAGTCCTGTTTGTCAAAACAATGCGGCAATATTTATTCTAATGGCGTAGAATAACACAGTAAGTGTCCTTTCTTTTTGGCCCACAAATCTCGGCGCAGGCGCATGCGACTAATACCAAAAACTGGGTCAAGACAGTCGAGTGGTGAAGAGGACCAGACTCCGCCTGGATTAACGTAATTCCCATTTTTACGTAGATTGAGGTAAGCGTGCAGTGTAACGGGCTTAACGGGGCGTCAGCCAGGCTGGTTCTTTGTCCTTACACAAAGTGGGCACACAAAATGCAAATTCTTCATGTAGTTTACAAGTTTTTTCAATGAATTAATTCCTCAATATAAACGTTTTTGTTCAGGTATGTCTTTTTTTGTAACTACATATGTACTTATAAGCAAATGTAGGTTTATTTCCTATCAAAAATCATAACTAAAGCAATACAAGAAGAGTGTCGAGGTGAGGCTGAGTTTTGAGTCTTGAGTTTTTCCCATTATTGTAAGTTACTTCTTTTTATCTTTTTCATCTGCTTATGATTTTGTATTCGAGTTTAGTTTATGACAAATTGTAAAACAACGACTCATCGATTCTTTCAGTAAAAAAACAAATAAAGCAAAGCCAGATAAAAACCAAGATCATAATTTATACAGGGACTGGTTTAATTTGCCGTTTTTGCCAGAGAAGGCTTTTAAAAGAAAGAAACATTTTTAATTTGTCAACTTTTGTGGCTTTTGGAATAAATTTTCTTATTTTTAATAAATATTTTCCAAGTGTTTTACCTAAGCCTCTTGTTTTTCTGCAACTTTTGTGGCTTTTGGAATAAATTTTCTTATTTTTAATAAATATTTTCCAAGTGTTTTACCTAAGTCTCTTATTTTTCCGCAAAAATCTTTGCTTTATTAAAACTAATTCACTTTGTTTGGGTGAAATTTACTAACATTTCAGTGATACTTGGCCCTGTTCACAGATTTCTTAAAGACTTCTCTAATAATAATAATTTTTTGTATCGAATTTTAGTAAATATAGGTTTAGTACCTACATTCAGAACAGATTAACAGAAAATTTGAAATAGCGCCCATTTCCCGCTTAACAGCGCACTGTTAAGTTCAGTCAACAAGTTGGCAGCGCCGAATTGTAAATGTTGGCGGTAATTTTAAAGCAGATTATTTAAAGGCGAAAGAAAATAGAATTTATTCACAATAAATTATTCGAATTTATTCACAATAAATTATTCGAATTTATTCACAATAAATTATTCGAATTTTTTCACAATAAACTATTCGAATTTATTCATAATAAATTATTCGAATTTATTCACAATAAATTATTCGAATTTATTCAAAATAAATTATTCGAATTTATATTTGAAATAGTTTAGTTGACGAAAACACTTTGCTTGCGTTTTTGATGGTGAAGATGATAGCGATAATACCAGAACTCAATGGATGCCACCAGAACGGCCACTATGAAGCCAAAGATTAGGACTAGGAAACATCCTTGCATGTCATTCATGTTCACCTTGTGATTGGTTATCTGTCGTAGAACACTTTTGCCATTACACTTGTCCGAATTGGGGAGATTCATCTGATGCCAACGCTCAATAAAACCCATGCGAAACATGCGATCGATGTGAAGATTAATGAGATGCAAGTAGGCGCTATTTAATGGGACAACTAGGCCAATCTGCTCATCGACAAAGTCCTCCTTGCCCAGGGCAAAATGACATTCCTTATCTTGCTCGAAATGTTGCTGGACAATCAATTGCAAATTGATACGCCAATCTATATTGATCCGTTGGCCACTTTTCACAGCATCGATTCTCTCAGATTCTGCATTGTTGTAGATAATGGCTTTCTCCATGAACCGCTTAAAGTCCTTACGTGTTGTGGTCTTGGTGTATTTCTCAAAAAACGTTCCATTTCGTAGGCCATACTGGGAGATATGCTTGTGGTGTGCCAACTGAGTAAGATAATCGATTCCGGGCTGATATTTGGGAAAAGTGAGAAATGCCACAAGATTGCCACAGTAAGTGGTGACCAGGACAATGACCACAATCCACCAGAAGCCCACTATGAGGCGTCCACTGTCTGCCTTGGGCAGATACATGCCTCCTTGCTGGAGCAGAGCTCCGAGTACATACCAAAAGCAGCTCTTGATCGTAGATAAGCCTCTGATACGTAGCTCTTCCAGAGGTGCCAAACGATTAATGCCATACAGAAGGGGAGCGGTCAGTATAATAATGCCAACCAGGCATCCCCAGGTCTCCTGGGTAAATGGAGCCGTAAACAAATAAATGCGAGACACCTCATCCGGTTGGCGGGTAATAAAAGTGTATTTCTGCACACTGATGGGCTGTGTGAAATTAAAAAATCTCTTCTCGGGATCATAAATGGTGGCAGCCACAGCGGCCAGAAAATATTGATTGCCCTGGGCCAGTTCAGTCACACGACTGGGAATGCGATATGTCATTGAGCCTAGAAGTTCCATTTCCTAGAAATATTAAAATGAATTTCAATTTATTCTATTACTTATTTCATACTTACACTTTCGTTCTTGCTCTGGCTAATTGCATACTCATCCTCCCATGACTTGGCTTCATGCAGTTGATAGGTAAAATTTAAGGCACGACTCAATTCCCGTACTATCTCCATAACTATGCCCTTGGATTCGACTATGTGACCCAGACTATTTTTGGTCAGGATTTGCCAAGGTGGATTCTACGAGCATTTCGAACCAATATATAATGATAATATATTCCTGATTCAAAGACTCACATGTACGGTCAGAATATCCATGGTGATGTTCCGAAAATGATGCTCAATGTGAGGAAAGGTTAGCTCCTGGACCACAAATCCCAACAAAGGGCTCCAGTAGCCAATATTAATGAAATCAAAGTTTCTATTCTTGGCATCGCGTGTTGGAGCTACGAATGGGAATGAAAAAATATCAAAAATATTAGAGTGAATGAATTAAGTGATATATGTACTTACCAGTGCGAAATTGCCGACTCTCTTGAGTCTTGCCCCAGGTAATAGCCGTATCAATACGCCATCTGGCACAACTAGCACATTTGCTATTCAATTTAAGATAATCCTGATAAGAATTCAAGAAGATCATTTGTCTATGTGAAAGATGTGAAAGACAAACAAAACGTCTACCTTCATATACTCCAAAAGTTCATCTTGTTTCTCTTGCTTAGTGAAACGTATGGATTCCCATTCCTCATCAGATATTTCGCCATATATTGATTGCTCTTCCGATATCATCTTGGAAATAGATGTCACTAAAGCCATGCTAACCTCGGATATAGTGCAATTCAATGTGTCCTGACAATCGGGATATGTCTCGTTCAAAGCAAATGCAATGTTAGCTCCCTCATCGAGATTTATGGTCACAGTGCTGGCATCAAAATCGCGACGCAGTTCCTCCAGCACAAAGAACATCCACTGGTTGCTCACATGAAACATATTCAATGTTTCTGCTATTTCAATGATATCCTCATGGAATTTGGATATCACCAGGAATTGTTGATGCTTCTGTTCATGCTTGGGCATTGCAAATTGGCCTAATGCCTGCCTCAGAGCCGTACGTTTCTGTTGGCCATGCAACGAATCGTTCACTTTGTAGAGTATCAACGAAATGGGAGCTATGTGATTGGTAGTACTCTCATGAACTATGCTCTTCACCAGCACAGAGTTCTCGTCCACTATGAAAAAAAACAATTTCAATGTATTTAAAGACTTGCAGTCGATTTATATACCCACAAATGGTTTGATCTACAAAAACGACAGCAGTTTTCCATTTAAGTATTTGCTGGACTTTGGCATCAAGTATAATTTGTGGAAACTCATCACCATGCTCCACCAGGGGAATCTAAGATCACAGAATTAACATAAAATTCTCTTGTATTCTAAAATCTTACCATAATTGCTCTATTTAATGGCAATCTGGGGCAATCCGAGTCTGTTATGGCAATCAATAAGACGGATGTCTCTTGTGTGTTCTTATAAAAATTCCAAGTATTTTCACAATCAGTTACCGTTATTGCAGCCAGGAAATCTTTGTATATCAGTCTCATTAGTGAGTTTAACTGAAGGGTTTTCATGTTGGTTACCTTTTTTTAAACGCACAGAATTCCAGGTAAAATATCGTACATTAATACCGCCATTTCTTAAATTCTCACGTATTATATCGCTTAGTATCTTCTCAAAATGGGCCATAATATTTTGTCCATGCATGGTCATATAGTCATGATCAACCACAACAGCTTTAAGTTAAAGAACTCTATTAATTCAAAGTATTTGAGTTTAGTTTTCATTTACCCAGAGAAGCATTTGCGCTTAGAAATGAGGAAAAGTCATTGCAATCGAC
Organism: Drosophila willistoni; assembly: GCF_018902025.1. Classification (NCBI taxonomy): domain Eukaryota; kingdom Metazoa; phylum Arthropoda; class Insecta; order Diptera; family Drosophilidae; genus Drosophila; species Drosophila willistoni. The sequence continues at coordinate 31,296,523 of NC_061086.1, read as the reverse complement.
CGAAACTAATAAACTCAACTGCAGGCCAAAAATAAGCAAAAGTCCCAATGTTGACCTCATAATAATTTCGTCTTCTCTTACGGTTAACAGCCAAAATGAAACTGAAAAGCGAAAGTTCAATCAACCAACAAAGTTAACTTTATCCCTTTTGTATGGGAGGACTATCTAAAATCAATTAAAGTCGTTGTCCATAAAAAATTCATTTCGCACCATAAACGCATCAATGCGATGCATGTGCTGTTGGTCTATATGGCTAACCATTGATTGACAGTTTGTGGTTAGGCATCGAATGTGGGCAACTAGACCAACTTGGATCCCACCAAATGTCATGTTATGAACGAGCCGGAAAATTGCTTACAGGTGTCCTTATCCAGGTGTTCTATTAGGTCTGTATACCCTTGTAGAAAATTAAGGCATATTTGTTTGGGTTAGTTAGCTTACGTAGGAGAGAAACTACGAGTTCTAGTCGTAAGAAAGGCAGGTGTTAAGAGGGATCACCTCACCTGCAAGGGTATAGAGATATAGATAGAGATCAAAATCAGATTCAATTAATTAATTCTTCATAATATGTATTTATTTAGCATACAATCTTCGTCGACCTATTCTTAGATTCCAAACTGATTGCAAGTTAAGCCGATGAATAAAATCACAAGGTCTTATGCCTTTCACGATTTTTCCCAATCAATCAAAAAGGTCTCCAAAATCAACCAAGTTATAGTAACTAGCTTCATTCCTAGTAACTGAAGTTACTTAGAACAATTAATTGAACTAAATTTTTTCTTAGAGTATTCCAATTTCGTTATGGTCCAACAAAGCCCAACAAAGTCAATTGTTTTTTTTTACTGTTGTATTTTTGTTAACTCTGTTTTTATTTATAATTATAAGTAGCTATGTATTTAATAAGAAATGGTTTTACTGCTTTTCGTTTTCTGTTTTGTTTTGTGTGTGAAAATTGCCTGTATATACGATAATTACATTTTACAATCTTATATTCTAGTGGAAATAGATCGAAAGGAAAAAAAATGAGATAGATGGTGTGAGATTAAGGAAGGGCATAAAGGACACAATGTTTCTGGGATGTTAATACCTAGAGACTAAGTGTTTACAATTGTTTTGACTTAGGTTAAGGTTTACTTGCTAATAATTTTCTGTTTATGGTAAGTTGAAAATGTTTAAATTGTGGTTCGGTATATACTAGATTGGTAGCTTCTTTTTGTTTTGCCTTTGAATTATCTATAATTATGTCTATTAGGTCAATTCCCAAAAATGCTTTTAAATATAAATGCATACGATTTCGTTTTGTTTTTGCTTGTTTTATGGTCTTGCTTACAATCTGCTTACACAGGAATTAAAGTTAATATCATCATACCAATTTATTCGAAATTATTCGAATCAAACCATTTGATTCCTTTTCTCCCCTTTAATAAGATGTTATCCAAGTGTAAGCTCACCTAAAATCTGTGTATAAGTTGTGTTTTGTATATGATTTTGCTGAAAGATTAAATTACGAATGGTATTGCAGTATAATCTGGTTTTGTCTATATATATAAATTTATATATATGTAGGTATATATATATAGTATATACGATTGTATATTAACATTGTGCAGAACTTTCATTGGTGGATTCCGAAAGGTATATTGTATTTCATTGTATATGATTTCTAATTTCTACAATATTTTCCCAAAATTGTTTGCCAGTATTTTTGATATATGTATTGTATATATATATATATGTATGTATATATAGATTTGTTTTTGTAATTTTTTGATACTATTTTCTTTGCATATCTGATTCATTGTCTATTGAGGGGTAGCATTCGCATTGAATGCCCTTTATTTATTTTAAACCCATTCGTCATGGGTTTACGACTTTTCTCATTCATTTAGTATGGCACTTAAACGCTCCTCCACGGCTACTTTGCGTGACTTCCACACAAACTCGCAGACGGCAATTACACAGGCCACGCCCATGCCGCCCATGAGAACCACAAATACGCCTCCCACATTGGCCAGGCCCAATTCATTGGCAGCCGATGAAGATTTTGAGGTCTCAACTCGACATTTACCGCCGCCCCGTTTCTCCTTCCACCATTTGGTTTTCAGTATATGCAATTTGCCCTCTTCTTGCAGTTTTAATATGACACTATTGATGGCAGTGCGATAAGGTGAATCTGCAAAAAACGTCATTGTGATTTTCACCTATTTGAAAATGATCCATTTTACTTACTAGGCGGTGTGGCTATGCCATAACTTTTGGTATCCAACATTCCTCCTACTTGGGTTAACTCGCAATTCCGTTCGGTGACATATTCAATGGATGTGGATTCCATTAGAAATGCGTAAGAACCTGCAAGTTAATTGAACTCTTAGCAAACCAAATCGATCAGGAGAAGCTATTTCTATTTACCTTTGCCTTTGGCCACACGATCAACACCTTCTCCATTGCTGGCTGTAAAAACTGAAGGACGTGCCGACTCCATGAATGACCACATGCGTTGATATGTCGATATTTTAGAGTCCTACGAGGTAGATAATGATATATATCAATTGATTTTTAAATAGTTCCTGTTGATATTCACCCTGAAAAAAGCCGCTGTGCTGCCTCCCTTTAGGGCACCATATTTAATTCTCGTCTGCTTGGCCAAATCCTCGGCACTCTCAATGGGCGAGTCCATGCGTTCGACAGTTAGAAAAGCAGCCAAGTTGGCAGTGTACGAAGAGATCATAATCAAGGTGAAAAACCACCAAATGCCAGCAACCATGCGTGTGGAGAGAGCCCTGCAATATACCAGATAATCATTAGGAAGACATAATAAAAGCAGTTTCAACTTACTTGGGCAAAAAGTCACAGCCCTGTTGCATAAGTGAGCCAATGGCAAACCACATGCAATTGAGTAAGGTAAATTGACTCTCCACCTTCTCGCCATGGGCATCCGTATAGGCAGGCCATTCGTAAGGCGTAAATCTGTCGAGAACATAGTAAAATAATTATTAAATTTAATTACATAATTTGGTAACCCACTTTGCTAATATGAAGAGCAACACAGAGACACCCAAATAGGCTGTGGCCATATAGATCCAGACATCCAACGATAAAGGCGATAGGAAAGAGAACAAATTGGGTGGCTGTTTGATCGGTTTGCGATACAATATCGATACGCCAAGATTCATGAATGGTGTGGTAAAATCGACTGCCTGTTCTCGTTCAAAGGTGATGGTTAAGTCAGCTATGGCCAGATCAGCTCTTTGCTCTAGCAATTCCCGTATCATGCCATTCCATTCCCTGCCAAAAAGAAGAATCATTTGAAAAGAGATCTCTATGATGATTGCAGAGTCGAACTTTACCCAGTCATTTTGTTGAGACTACCGTAGCTGCCATCGGGAACTAATTGAATTTTGTAATTGAAACCCAATGATTTGGAGATTTCATGTATCAGATCCACTGCATAGCCCTCAAATTGATCGTTGCCACTTAGAGAAACAGCCGACTCCTTGCGCATGCAATAGGGATTACTCTGAAAGAAGCGTTGACATGGTCATTAGGCCGACTGCGAAGTGAGTCTTGGCCACTTACCAATATGGTGGTTACCACCAATGTTTTATTCTTTAAATTGGCCTCGATCTCCTGCTGTTTTTGACTGAAAGTCCGTGTGAAATTAATGCCATCCGGCAATGTGGAATTCCAAGTGCCAATTTTACGTATTCCGGCTGGTGTCAATTCCACAATGTCCAACATGAAATCTGTGCGGAATCCTTGATGATCGAACTTAATGACATTTGTCAGGCCTTTCATCTCGACGATTTTCATGTAGTTAATTAGACTGAAACCATGTTGCCAAGTACTCTGACCATCGCAGCTAATGGGATGTATATCAATTTGCTGAGAAGTATCGAGATCGTGCAATGCCTTGGCAAACAGATGCACTGCATCATACATAAGAGCTGTTTCCGAACGGACAGTGGTTAAGTTTGCCGAACGCAGCAAGCCCTTCTCATCGATGCTCCATTGGCGGACCACGTCCGAGACGATCTTGTCATTGATCAGACGAAAACCAGTGATATTTGTCCCTCCATAACGAAACTCATCCAGATTAACGGTATGCAGATCCAATGATGTCACCAAATAACTATGATAATCGCTCATCATGCCAATCTGTTGGGCCTGTTTGAGTACCTCGTGAATGCGTTCCGTCGAACAGTCCAAGACAATGTGGGCCTCGGCTGAGTTTTTAATTTGCTTGAGCAGCGGTCTATACAAGAAAAGGAGAACATTATAAGTAAATCTCTTTGGCTAAGTAAAAAACCTAAATACTAAACCGATAATCTCCACTATCGCTCAATTGGCGCACTGTTATGGGAAACGGTGTCATGCCATGTGCCTTGAGCAGCTCCTGCAATCGCACAATCCCATCATTGTTCTCGTAGATAATGGTGAATGTCTTCCAGCCCCAATGCCGCACAATATCCACATAAGCCTAAGTTTAAATATAAAACGTGTAAACATCAAAAGTCAAGCCAAAACACACTCCAGACATACCTTGGATAGCGTATTTGGGTGAGGATAGAGATTTACTAGGCAACTTTCTCGTCTTAGCCGGTAGTCCCAGCGGTTTTCCAAATGTGGTATCTAGAAATGTATGTGTGCAAGATAAAAAGTTGTATTTTTAAAGGATTTTATTGCCATGTTGCCCCTATTTGTTTTTCCGAGCTGTCGCCTCTCGGTGGCTCTGGCTCTGGCTTGTTGTGGGTTGTGGGTGAGGACATTCCACTTATGTTCAATGTGTGTGTGTGTGTGTGTGTGTGTGTACGTACCTCCATGTTGTCACAAATGCTCTGTACATGGCTGGCGGTATGCGAGGATTGTGGACCAAATATTGCAGCGACGCCAATGTTCAATAAACCACAAACTGTAAAACAAACAAATAAATGTAGTGAATGTACATTCATGGCCACATCGAGAGAGAATTGAGAATCCAAAATGAAATGACAACGACAACATAAACATGTCTTTAAAGACGAACAAACATATATTCTATTTTCCCTAAAGTGTTTTGCAGTGGTTTAAAAGCCAGATCATATATGAAGTCAATAAGCTAGTCGCCATATTATTACAAAAAAACTTTTGTAATTGAGATTTTGGATTTCAGTAAGTCCCCCAAGCTATGACAAGTTGCAAATTGATATCATTGTAATGCGCTTTTGTGTCCCATTCCCATTTTCCATTTCCAACGCGAAGAAGATTATCTGAGGATGAGAGAAGGCAGTTTCCCTCTTCCCCCCGACCTAGCCGGATAATAAAAAAAAGACCAAAAGTGCAGTAATAGATGCTAGTAGCTAGTAACATTCAGTTCAGCCTCGTTCGCATATATAAAATGCACTTCAGTATGACATAATTCCATTTTGCCTTTTCGGCTCATGCACATCCCCATTTTGCCTCATCAAATTTCACTAAGCACGTTTAAGTGCAGGTGCAGTTAGGCGAACATACAGGTGGATGTGGTTAATAATGCAATCCCCTCTCAGTGTGTGGGTGTGTATGTGTGTGTGTGTGACGAGCTCAACCCAACTCGTTACTGTCTGCTGAAAAGTGGTTTTACTTTAGCCTTTTTTTTTTTCTCTTTTTCTTTTCGCAAGGCATGTGTAAGTACATATGTGTGGTTACTCTCGACATCTGCTTTGATGTCATTTGTGTCTCATTTATCACACAATGTGTTCGACATTTAGTGGCAAGATTTTACGATTATCTCTCAACATTTTTAACGATTATCAAGAGAGAGTAAAGTCCAGCTACTGGACTGACCTCTCCTTGCCATTCTATTGGCAAAACTATTCAGTACTCTTAAGTCTTGAGCATCAAAAGAAAATTCAAGTAATTAGTTTTATATTTTCTTGACTCTTGTAACTGGATTTTCAAAGCCAATTAATGTTTAGTCCTTTGTGGACCTGCATATCAAAGGAATGGAAGTGACTTTCAACTTCCGCAACAAATATATATACATATATATATGTGCATACTTACTTTGTAGAAAAGTCTGTATGCAATATTTGAAAAGCAACTGGCCATAACTCATTGTCAACGAATGTCAGTTGCAGGCTCCTCTTGGGTTTTGCGGATTTATTGTATACGAGTCTCCCACCAACTCTACCTCACTCCTCTCCCCATTGTGTGTGTGTGAGTGTGTGCTTTGAAAAAGTGCAACAAAATTGCAAATTGCTATCGAAGTGATATGCAAACCAAAGCAAAGTGCTCAATATCCCAAGACGACGATTAGCATAACATAAATCGCAAATCAAATGAAATGCAAATATGTATGCGAGAGATGAAAGAAAAATGAATTTTTTTTTAAAATCAAAAATCTGAGTACCTAAAGCAGTCAAGGCTTTTGTCTTTTATAACTTGCAAAGCTGAATATATACGAGAGAGATTATAATGGCAAATGCTTGAGAGATTATAATACCAATAGAATAATATCGTATTTAAATTGTCAGAAAATCAAACAATTCTCCGTTGGCATAAACTTTTCTACTTAAATCTGCCTCCAAATCCCTCGAATTACCAATAAATTTAAGGTGTTATTCCTATTTCTGTGCATTAAATCGTTAATTTAAGTTTTGCTTAAATTATATCTGACCGATATAGTATAAATAGGTGATAAATAGTTTGTATAAATGCAATTTCCATTGCAATCTTTTGTCGTCTTTGGGTTCAAAATAAAAGAAAGGGGCTTTTTAATTTGAATTTTTCTTATTAGGTATATTTCAGACTCCCTCAGAAACCAAATTTGTGGATTTTGCTTTTATACTTCTTTTTTTTTAAAATTAGAATTAAAAACAAAAAGGTTTTTATTTTAGCCCTATCGCAATTAAAATGAGTTCACTATAATTTGAATAAATAAAATAAAATAAAACATTTTTCTCTGTCCAATCCAAATTTTTACATATATATTGAGCATTTCTTCACTTCTTATTTAAACAAAGTTCTCCGAAATGTAGTTTTTCTAATTTATATCAGAGAAACGAAGCTTTTTTAGTGAGTACTTAAAAAGTTAAACCCTTCTCTAGTCTCTGGAAATTCTTAAATTTTGTTGAAATTTCTAATCATGTAGTTTAATTAAGGAAACAATTATTCTGTATAATTTTCTCCTTAAGTTTGATATAATTATTTTAAAATCTTTATAGAAAATAGACTTGGAATAGATAGACTTACCACGTTTGCCGGCATGAAAGCTATCAAAAGGTGAAATGCGTTCAATTTGGGCCACCAACTTGGAGCGCGGTAATATTGACCGGTCGGCATTGATGCGATCCACGGCTTGCCGGAAGGCCAACTCTTGATGGTCGTCGGAGGGATGAAAGAGGCCACCTGCAACATTCAAAATGAATGAATAAAAATGAAGATAACTTATACAAGTTTAACAAGAATCAATGTACTACGAAGTATAATTAAATGTTGTGGTTAAACTTTTGGGGGCGGAAAAAGGAAAACAAACAATACAAATAAATGGATACACACACACACACGCACGCACGCACACACACAAATACAGAGTCAGGCAGAAGCATCCTCTCGCATACCAACACACTCATACATTTTGTGATTATGACGGAAAAAAAATCGATATGCGGTTGAAGATGTTTAACGAATATCGAGATATAAATGTTCCAAATTCTTGGCAATTGATGCGAAAGTAACCAGTCAGAGGACAACTTACCTATCTTTATAATATCGGGCAAAGCCTGAGATTCATTGGGAATGTGAGCGATATGAAATATGAGCAACGGCAGAAACAGAAATCGCCATCGATGTCGTCCGATTGATAACATTTTGAGATTTGCCTTTTGTGGCCACTGCACTTGACTTATTGTCTAATAATTTGCTACTTTAACTAGTTAATTATTAATTTTTTATTTTTTTATATAAAACTCAGGCGGTAAAATTCCGCCGTTTGTTTATTGTGGTTCTGATAGTTTTACTATTTTTCCTCGTTGTCCTCTCTATTGCCAGCGAGGATGAAACATCCACTGAGCAGGCAACGTTTAATTTGCCCTCTTTTATCCTGTTGCAGGCTGCTGTGCCAAGGTTTTGGGCTGATGTGGGTGGGCAGTAGCATCTAAATGCCGGTTGACAGTTCAAACAGCTGCGCAAAGGATGCTGAGAGAGTGAGAAAGAGAAAGAGAGAGAGAGAGAGAGAGCGCTTGAGAAATATTGGTTGAAGGACTCTAAGGGTTGCATTACAACTTAACTTTTAAGCTTTTTAGTAAAAAAGGGATGGTGTAAAAACTGGATATACACTACACACTGCTTAACCGACAAGCTTTCCAACAGCTGATTGTAAGCAGTTGGTTTTTAAACGTTTTAATAAGAACTTTTTTCTGTTTAATCTTTGAATTAGTAACAGGAGAGTTTTTTTTATAGGATTTCCTATGGTAAACCTTAACTTACACCTAACTTACAATTAGACCTAACTTAGACCTAACTTAGACCTAACTAATAAGCCATTAAAGTATTTCAGTCTACAAGAACTGATGTAACTCAATTAGAAATGTTTAATCATATCAGTTAGATTGGTCTAACTATTTCATATATGTATAATGTCTAGTCTAGTCAACTCTTTGGACTCCTTATAGAGGAAACTCATGCGATATTCGATTCCTTATTGAATGGCTTCACATATTAAAGCTGCATAATTTATGTAGGATCCTTCTTTAAACGAGTCTTCACCAACATTTGCCTTCTGTGTGCCTTCAGTGGTAGGCAACAACAAAAAAAAGTAAAAGAAAGGACAAACAAAATGCCAATGCTCATAGTTGAGTTCTTTTCAGCGAATTCCCGTTGAGAATTTTCGCTTAATGTGCCTGCCAAGAACACTTCGGTTCGTTCTTCTCTTCAACCTGGTCCTGGTCCTGGTCCTGGCTACCCACAAGCAAAAGAGAAAAAGGATTAAACGAAAAAGAACCAAATAAATAAAACAAAAAAAAAAAATCCGAAAGACGTAATTTTAATGCAACGAGGATTTGATACTCTTATATTCTTTAATTATCGTAAATCCTTTTAAACAAATGAAAACAAGAAAAAATTCGTTTAGGAGTTTCAAAAGATATATAATTCATATATAAAAACAAATTATCAGTTCCGATATAAAGTTTATCAAATCTGCAACTAATATTTGAGCTTCTCTCAGAAAATTGGTTATTGCCTTTTTAATAAGCCCAACAAACTTGAAAGCCAAAGAAATGAAGACCATCTTTAAAAAGGGTATAAAAAAGTATTCATTATTATGCCATTGACCATAGTAAAAGTGCACAAGAAAACCAACAACAACAACAACAACTGAAAGAGAAAAGAGAAAATGTAAAAAAGAAAATGTAAATTGCGAACGCGTAAAAGTGCGAATATTAACAATTTAACAAACAAAAGCAAGGGTCATTAATAACACAACTGCGATGCCGCATATATTATTCACGTATATACATATACATACATATATATGTAGGTATTTATATATTATGAGTCCTTTAATGCCGCAAGTCCTTTCAGATAAAGCCGAGCATTGTATTCGACTGGCCTGCCAAATGAGTTGGAGTCGAAGCCAACCATGGTGGAAAACAAAAGGCATTTTCCTTCAAGTGCATATTAAGACACTAAGCAAAACGACTGTATAAGTACTCTTCAGTTGAAATTGAGTGAAATAAAAATGAAACGTCAAGGTAAGTGAAATTTTACAGCTAAAGAAATGATATTTGAGATAAAAAATAACTTCCCATGGCAACGGAAATGAACATTTTGATATAAAACCTGAATATAGCTGAATACCAACTGTCAGAAGCTATTCTCGCAAAGGTTATAGCTACTCCTGGCTATAAGAATCAATTTGATGTGCATAAAATGGCAAAAATATATGAAAAAGTGGAAGCGGAGCCATTGCTGGTAGTTTTTTTCCAAGATAGAATGCATAACTTAAATAACTTACCTTAACTTGTTTATTAACAATAGGAGAAGGCAAAGCAGTGAATATAAAAAAAAATAAAATTTTCCAAAAAATTTGTCTTTTAATGAACTAGCTAAAAATATGTATTAAGAAACGTTTTGTTTTAGGACTGTTTATTTTGATTAAACAATATTAATGGCTAATAGAATTTTCTTACTGTGTATTAGTGTCTATTAGTGTGTGTGTGTGTGTGTGTATGTGTGCATGCCTTTGTGTGTGCTTTGTTTGTATAATCATGCATATCTTGGGGCTCCGGTTTTTGGGGTTTGGGGGTTTTTTGGTTAGTGGCCATATTTACATTGGTCCGGATCTGGCTGGTTGTGCCTGTTTCCGCTTTTGTCTTCATACTCTCTCCCTCTCTCGTATGCATGTGTGAGTGTGTCGCATAAGCATACGCAGTCACATTCACATTCACATACGCATTTACATTCACTATTCACCATCACCTTCAGCTCACACTTTGTGGCCATGAAGTAGAGCAATGGACTGGCTCATTAATTTCAACATAACGCGCTCAACACACACACACAGAGAGACACAGACATGCATACATATAAATGTACATAGACGCAGACGCGGCCAACAAATTTTCCGCACACGCACACCATAAATTTTCACACACACACACTCATTGTGGCACTGTATGGCAAAAGCATCTCTGGCAAATTTGCTTCACTCTCTGGCTTTCATTGGTAATTATTTTAAATTAAACTAGAAAAGCACTTTTCAAGCAGATGCTCCCAAAAGTATGCAGCACGTTATTACCACCTGTCTGTGAATGTTTGAGTGAAATAATATGGTGTTAGTGCTTTCTTTTGCATAAGAGTGCACTTTGAATCACACATACAGAGGACAAGTCTGACTTGGCTGCTTTTGTGCAGTCCTTGCTTTCCCCTAGGGGCAATAATTCCAAACCCAGACACGGAGCAATTCAAAAGATGTTCAACCTGGGCCTGTTGCATTTGGCACTTGGTAAAAACCGAAATTCAAGTTTTATTTTCATTTATTGCTAATATGTCTAATACTTTGCATAAGGCAAGTTGAGAAGCAGATTGAATGCAATGTTAAAGAAAATTCAAGTGAATTGCCTGGCCAATGATTATTCATGTGAATTAAAAGCTTGAGTTTAATTTTCAGTTTTCCATTTTAAAATGAACTAATTATGTTTGCCTTGTATTTACTTTACTTCACAACCTTCTGCACGGTTTATTTTGCAAATATTAACCACATTTAAGGCTTACTTTTTATTCATTTCAATCCTTTTGCAGTGTTTCAATTCAAGTTTAGGTCTGCAATTTGAGAACTGGCTAACTACACCGCAATTTCTACACACTAACTTACAAACATTTTGCAGAAGATAACTTAATAAAACCTTTTGAAACAACCAAAGACATCAGTAATAGAGATTCAATTCTAAGTATTTTGGAAAAACAGCCAAGAAGAAATGTTGTTTTAATGTAGCTAAAACTAAAGAGCATACTCCTAGGACATTGCATTGTAAAAATCGTTCACCTCCTCCAAAAGAAGATACCCTTCTTTGCTAGGGTAGATTTTGCCTCGTGCCTTGTTCTCTTTTTCATTTAACTGGCCCTGTTATTATTTATTTTTCAGTTTTTCTTGCTTTTTTTTTTTAATTAATTAACCGTTTGAGGGAAAACAAACTTTTACAGCATTTTCAATTAAAACAGCTTCATTTCCAATTTGGTGCAAGCTTCTGACAAAGGTTAAAGTTGAGAATGCAACAGCCCTCAGACACACCCTCAAAATGAAAAGTTTAAATATTTATAACGGATTATATTAAGCGTTAATTAACTGCATGTTTTGCCAAATAAACTTTGTGTATAAATGAAAGAGAACACATATTTCTACACTCTACTTTGGCACCTTAAAAGTCCTTGATTTATATAAATCAAGTGCCACTTGAGTCGTAGACTCAGTTTCAACTATTAAGTAAGTTTCAACTAACTAAATCAGTTAAAATTTAATGGGAAATCAAATTTTGTAGTCAGTCCTTGCAAAAAGTTCTTTTCCCAGGAAAAGTTATGCCACACATACATATATATATTCAAAATTGCATTTTGTTTAACTAGTTCCTTTCCATATGCAAAGTACTCTTACTTTCCTGTCAATTAAATGGCGCACAAAAAGCCACTCAACTTTCTTTTGCCAAGTGTTCACTCGTTTCTTGAGACATTTATAACAGTTGCAGTCTTCTATTTTTTTTTTGGCATTGCCAAGGACTTTTCTATTAGTGACATCGACAGGCAACGTCACAGTCCCAAAGACACTGACAGAAAACTTAAACAAATTTCACGAATTCGTTAAGCTCATAGTGGACTCTTCTTGTTGATAAAACATTTCTCTTTTTTTTATATACATACATGCCTTCAATCCACTTTGTAAGCGATAAAGGCACATGTGAGTGCTGGCTAATATAAAATTGAATTTAAATAAATGGAGTCGAGAAGGTCGTAAAAGCCCAAAAAAAAAAAGAGCATGAATCGATGGCACACGTTTTTCAATACTGATTTGATTTGTTTTTTTTTTCATTCTACCACGTTTGTGTGTGTGTGTGTGACGCCCATCAAGACACACGCCCAGCACTTAGGCGCCATTTGATATGCAACAATCTTTGGCAGCAGCAGCAGCAGCAAAGAAAAATTTGAAGAAAACGGAAACCGGCATAATCATCATTATCAGCAGCAGCCAAAGGAGAAGTTAGACAAGAAGTGAAGTCACAGTGGTTGGAAAATTAGTTGTTTTCTTTGAGTTAAACTTTCAGGTATTCTAAAGGTTTGTAATTCTGAAATTAGTGTCCTAAACCAAAGGCCAAATAAATATATTAAAAGTTATTCTTTACCTACATTTATGGGCACACAACAAAGAATTATACAAAGTAAAGACGATTTCTGACTTTATTTTAACCACTGTGCATAATTTTCATTGTAATAAATCTTTGGGAAAAAAAATACTGTAGCACGAAATCGTTTTAATTTATTCATGCCACGCGCTTGCCATCGTCTGCCATCTAGCAGATTGAGTGGGTCGGTTGTTGAAAGTGTGATTGATTAAAAATGCAAAGGACTGCAGCATTGCGAAGATCCTTGTGTGCCTTAAAGTATGCAATGCATCACATTATGTAAATGTTGTTGTAACCAATTCCGAGGTAGAAGCAATAGCAGCAGCAGCAGCAGCTTACATTAATTAGCCGACAGGTTGTTAGCCAGCTAATTCAAGAAACGGCCTACAAATTGTCAGCTCATCTGGGCCCAAAGGCGGAGAAGGAAAACGGCCATGTGCCATGTGGGATAGATTTAGGCAATTAGCACTCAGCATGCTTTGCCACAATCCTTTTTCTCGACTCAACTCGACCTCGTGTGGGTTTGAAATGCTGCCAAGTGCTCAGCCCCCTCCCAGACCCTTAAAACTACCAGCGGCAGCAGCAGCAGCAGCAATTTAAAATGGCTAACAGTTATAACCGCGGCGGGTTGAAGGGGTGGTAGGAGATCCTGCCTGGTGCTTGTTGTCATCAACGTTGCTGGGGCAAGGTATGTAGGTATCTCTACATAGAACATGAACCAGATGCTCACTCTGCCTCTTTGCTTCGCCAGGTTGTGTAATTTCAAGTCGCAAGTGGCTCAACAACAGTTGAGGGTCCATTAAAAATGGATTATCTGTGTGATTGTGGATAGCTCAGTACTTTGGTTGGATTGTAGAAGTATCATCAAATGGTTTAATTCACGTTAACGTATTACCATGCCAACTTTATAGAATTTCTATCATCCATCCATCTATATAGATGGATATGAATTAATTATTAAGTTGTTGATATATAGAAGCAAAAATATCGCCAAGAACCGAAGAAATACATTTCTAATTTCTAGACTAAATGCTTTACAGAGTAAGTACATAGTAGATGAACTAATTGTTTACTTTGTCTATAAATCTGACTTTATTACCATTTCTATCATCTCTCTTTATATCTATAGCTTTATTTCTATCCCTCTTCATATCCATAACTTTATTGTAGCCTTCCATGTTGTTGCACTATGTCATCACTTTCACCTGACCTTAGCAACATTTTCTTTTTCTTACTGTAAACAATTAATTTTCTCTTAAATATCTGTTTGCTCATTTCATTATTGCCAGTGAAATATAAATGGAGGATAATCATTACACTCATTATTGTAAAGTAAATAATTCATTTTATACACAAGCCATAAATTACCTCAAGATAGATTATCCAAAGAAAACAAACAGACACTGGCAAAGTAAGGTATTTAAAATATTTTGACCACAAAGATAAAGCATAAACCAAATGCGATTTGATGTTCTCTATTAGTTTGTCAATAAAATCATCTAACCCAAGTCAACTCTATTACATGGCATATCAATAATTTATTCGCTTTTATGGCTATTAAATAGGCAAACTCGTAGCTAGATAAAACCTCAAATGTGAATAATAAATACATCTATGGCCAAACTACGGATGAAGGGCACAAAAATTAGAGCACATTTGGGCAGATTAGCCTGCCTAATATATGATTTGTATATACGTACGTAACTAAGTCAGCTTTTGGACGATCTATTTAAATCAAGTCAATTAATTTAGTCTTGGCTTACATACATATGTGCAGACTTTAAAAACTCTTTTAACTGCTATAAAAGAAAATCGATAAAAGCTAAGTGCCACGACGACAGATGTAAAAAGTGGATTACTTAGGGCATTAGCAGCAGCATCAACTTAAACCACTCACAAAGTGTAGGAGGCAGCTGTAGAGACTCTACAGAGGCTTACCTTTCATGTGTCTCTCTATGTGCGTAAGTATGTCCTTTAGGGCGTTCTTTAGAATTCGCAATTGATTGAGATGATGTTCTCTAGGGATTTGAGAAGTTTCTCTACTAATATGGCATGTTTACCAATGGTTAATTAGGCTTATAATCCCTTTTTAGCCAAGCTTTGCCTTGGGTATGGAGAAATATGTATTTACCGAATATCAATAAGGACGACATCCTTTTCATTTTACTAGTTTAGGTTTTAAATTCGGAAACCTCTCAAAAAGTATGCAATAAATAACGCTAGAAGATCTCCATTATAAAATATATGACTAATTTCAAAGGGTTTAAATTTAAGAAGAGCTGACTACAGTCTAGTGTCTCTTCAATTGTAGGTAATGTTTTTTTTTTTTTTTAATTTCTGAAATGTTTAAATTCCATATGAGAAAAGGTACGCCCCATTTGTATATACACACACATTTCTATGTATATGTATGGAATACCCTTTTGCTCCTTCTCATACTTGCCTTGAAGCAGTTAACATTTTTAAATACCTTGCTTCTACTGTTTGGCTTCAGAAGGTGAATTTGGAGGAGAAGGAGGTATACGTTTACACACAGACACAGACACACACACACACACGTACAGGCCGCTTTAGCTTGGCACCATCTTGATGCTACAAAAGTGTTGGTGTTCATAAAAGGAAAATGTACACATACACACACCGACTGTACATACATATGTGCCACGTAGACGTGTGTGTGGGCTGGTGTGGGGGGTGCATATGTAAATGCCATCTTCATCTTCATCTTCATCATATGCATATTCATGTTGTCTCCTTCGCATTCTCTTTTCTCTGCCGTATAATATATAGAGACAGATAGAGACACAAGACCATAGAGAAAGAGAAAACTTTCAATTTGCTTTGTCTGTAAATGAAATCTTTTCCTATTTCACTTGACCAAATATTGACAGTTGGATTTTAATTGAATCATAAATCACTATACCTTGGCCAATAAGTCTATAATCACTTTTTGCAAATTGTCTTTAGGTATTTAGTTTTTCCACATAACCAACTTAAGTCAAATTCAATCAACACTAAACTTATTCAGGAGAATGTTTCAAAAACTTCTGGCATTTATTTAAACAGAAAACAATTTTTACGGAAAAACTTTTGGCATATGTGTGTGTGTGTGTTGTTGTGTGGGTGTAGGCGTTGTGCCCTGTTACCGTGGAATAGAAGCAAAAGTTTTTAATTGTCTACACACTGTAAGGGAGGCCCAAACAAAGGCGAGTGAAAAGTAAAGTAATTACCATGCAAGTGTTGAAATGTACACCCCAGAAACTTGTATATATGCCATATACATATTGTGGGGTTTGGATGTTGACGGACTGACAGACCAAGTGCCTGACTCCTAAGGCAAAGTTTCATTCTATTTTAGTCTGCCCATGGCAATGCAATTTGCTTAGATTATAAACATAGATTCGTATAATAAACTAAATTTTCGAGTAGTTTTCTTGACATTTAGTTAGACAGCGACAATTTACAACTTTCACACAAAATACCAACTTAATTTTCAGGTGTCGACCATGTCTTCAATTAAGCATTCGTCCTCGCTGGGTAAAGCTTATGTAGTTAGTGGTTCATCAGGGATTTGGCAACACATGCAAATTGGATAGAAACAAGGACAAACAGACAAAGACAGGCTGACAGGCGCCAGGTCCAAGTTTGTGACAACCGAAATGGCTGCAAATATTTGGGCGACAACACATCTCTTTAGATGTTGTCTTTACAACTACTACACTAGACAACCAAGCATTGGGTTTGTTTTTATATCTGAACATTCGACACTTGAAAAATGTGTCAGTTAAATTTTATAACAATGTCTACCCAGAATGAACACTTTGATGAAATTCTTATGAATTTGGCCGTTAAGCATAGCAGAGGCTTGCCTGAATTCCTTCAAACTTTGGCCAGTTTTCTGCGTCGTAAGACCGATTTCTATATCAAAGACGAGCAAAAAGGATGGGAGGCTCTTCTGCTGAATGTCTTTCGCAAGGAATACAAAATTCATGCCACCTCGCATAAGGACCAAGATGCTGATAATCTGAAAAATTATGCCCATCGTGATGAACTTGCCAGAGCTATAGCAGATATAGATGATCTTGGTAAATTTCTACCAAATGCTGGCAATGGTTGTACTTTGGACCAGTACATGTGGACTCAAACCCTAAAGGAAGTAGAAATTGAAATCCCCTTTAAGGTGTTATTCGATTTGCGTATTGAAAATCTCGATATTCACATTGGTAAGAAGACATTAAAAGTAAGCCTTAGCGGGCAGGAGCCCATAATTAATGGTGAACTTGCCGCTGCAGTTAAACTAGACGAGTGTGTTTGGGTTCTTCAGGATACTAAAACTGTTTTAATTACATTGCAAAAAATTGATCAAAACTCTTGGTGGGATCGCTTGGTGATGACAGATCCAGAAATTGCCCTAAGTAAAATTGAACCAGAGCCATCAAAACTTAATGAATTAAATCCTAATGAGCGTAAAATGATGGAAAAGCTGATATATGAGGAACGTCAAAAGGATTTGGGCTTATACACCGATTTAAATCAAACCAAAGAAGATTGATTTAAGAAATTCAAACCATTGAAATAAAGATACATCATATCCTTATAGAATTTCTGTCGCCTAGTGTATTTAGTGTGTATTTGGGAGCTTCTCCTGCCGTTTCTTGGCTGAAGCCATGTCACGCCTTTGGCTGAGCCTTAACTTACATGGGCTATAAGCTTGTCTTGCTTTGCTCGTGTATTTGTGTATCTGTTGTGTCTGTGTGTGTCTGTGTGCGGGTCTTATATTATCACATATATCGCCCTGATTATCATGTGACAATGTGCACACAAAATAAAATCAGCATTTTTGTCTTTCACTGTTGTTGTTCATGTCAAGTGTTTGTGCCTGTTAAACCGTAGCAAACCGAAGCAAAACTGAACTGAACTGAACTAAAACGTCCTGCAGGCAAATATATAGGCATCCTGCATGGCTATAGCTGCGGGTAGAGGCCATACCCATAACCATTTACATGCCTAAAGCAGCCTCCAAAATATTTTTCCTTATTTCCTTTAACTTCTTGGGGGCATGGTTGTAAGGGCTTTTTGTGTTTATTGTTGTTGTTTTTGTGGGATGGCTTTAAAAAAGCCTTGGCCAGTTGAAGCTTTTGAAGAACTTTGCCCTCTTGTAAGGACACTTTCTTCTTTTTCTTTTTTTTTTGGTTTAGTTTGTGTGGTGCAACCTTTGGCAACTTCAATTGAAGAACAAAACATTATGAAAATGAAAAACGGCAGGCAACAAGAAAAGTTGCAAAAGTTTCAAGGACTTGAATTCCTTCTTTGTACATACTTTGATTTTTAATTTTCTGAACTTGGAACTCTCACAACTTGAAGTCCTTAGTAACACTAAAGAGGTGCCCACACCCACATACAGAGAAATATGCTTAACTATATACTTTGTATATATGTATACGTAAGTATATAAGGATGTATGTATGTGAAAAGTTTTTGGCAATATTGCGGGAAAATTCAATTACGTTTGTTTATGTGCAACAGACTAATTCAAATGCAAAGATAAGACACAACAGCAGGGTCCACAATAGATAGAGAACTCGTACTCTGCCTGTCAGCACGTCCCCCTTCGCATATGCCACTAAACTTTTAGTACCTTGGGAAACCCACACCACAGACTCCAAACACACACACATAGACACACACACAGCCATATGCTTTATCGAGACATAGTGTTGGCTAAAAAAAAGGTTCCTTGTTTTGGAAAATTATGCGTTGCTTCTTCAAAGATTTTCACTTGATCTGCAGCATCAAGCAATTTCTTTAACTTCGAAATGGAAATTTATTTACAAAAGAACCAAAGATTTTGAAAATCCCGCCTAATAGAAAATATTCTCCTTAAGTTACTCCATTTCGTTCACTTCTATCCTGGTTCCTTTTGCTACACATCACTGATGGAAAATACTCAAGAAAAGTTTACCATTTACCAGGCCATCAAGTCGACTTCAATTTCGCCTACCTTTTGTTTAGCCTTGTCACACACTCGACACATAGGCCTTTTGCTCCTCTTACCTTTTTACCTTGGCTCTTAGTTTGTCACTTTTGCCAAAGTTTATGCGCTTTTTACACCGTGTATCCTTTTTGCATGTCGTCTTTGGCTCTTTTTCTTTTTATTGCAATGGCAGTAACAAAAGGTTGCCAAAGCGAGCATGTGCGAGTGTGTGCGTGTGTGTGTGTGTGTGTGGATGAAAAAGTAGGCCCGAACACATTCGTCTGCCTTTGTCTTTTCCATCTTCCTTTTCCCTTTTTTCCTTTTAGAAGGGGTTCCTGTGGTAGATACTTTAGAAAAGTTGAGAAAATTTAATGTGCACCTTTTCCATGCCCTGGGGTTTTGATATGTTTGCTTTGCCAGTGACTTGTTGGCCTATTGGCCAACAATATATCTTCTTCTTACTTGAAATTCTAAGCCAATGCAAAGAAAATGACAGAAATTCTACAAAAAAAGATTTCCCTTTAAGTTTGGACTTAAATACATAAAAAGAAATATGGGGGAAAAACAAGAAACAAAAATCCGAAAATATTTTTCCACTTGGTCAACTGTTCTTGTGGGATTTTGCCTTTGCCATTTTGCACTTAATTTTCATTTTGACCATTCTATGTACACACACGCATTTTCCGATTTTCTCTTTTGGTGAAATTTCTGTGTCATAAATTTCCAACAAACGTGCAGGAACATGAACTCTAGGCTCATCAGTCGGACAGGCCTGACGACCCAACTGATTCTTGGGGGCACCAAAATATTGGTATAATTTTCACACGTTGACCAAAAGTTCAATTCAATTTGAAAGAGTGAGATGGCTAGAACGAGAGGATGAGAGGAGAAGGAGGAGGAGAAAGACGAAGGGTGTATGGTGGAAAAGATGAAAAAACAAATGGTGGCCATATCCCCTCAGCTTTAACTGTTTTCATAAGAATTTATTGGCTTCTCTTATTCCTGACCCCCCAACTTTCCCCTCTTTCTCTCGGTCTCTCTCCTTGTAACTAAGTGGATCAGCTTTTCTCAGTGGGTGTTTGTTTGTGTGTGTGTGTTTGTGTACATGTTCCTTGCAACTTGGTTATTGTTGTGGTTTTGGTGTAATATGCTACAGATTTAGTGCTACTGAAATTACTTTTGCCTTTTGTTCGCCTAACATTTTCCTTTGGTATTGTATTAAAAATTGAGTTGGGTTTATTTTCTGGACATTTTGTGTAAGTGTGTGTGTGTGTGTTTGTATCTGTGTCCGTGAGAGATGTAGGACCAATGACAGCTGAGCTGGGAGTGCTTAGGTGAGATTTTCATAATAAAATGCTTTCTTGGTGAATCATTATAAAGAAAACAAACAAAAAAAAAAAACATTCTTAAAGAACTCGAATCACTAAAAAAAAAATAACAAACAAACCCAAAGAAAAAACGCTAAAGCTTTTTTTATTATTCTCTCTGAAACGTCTTTAAGATATCTATTAATCTATAAATCTCTTTTAGTCTAAAGGTGATTAAAATTAAATTACCTAAAGAAAAGTATTGCATGAAATAGCCACAAAGTGAAAATTCCAAAAACATGACAATTTGACTGGGCAAAGTAAACGTTTACTAAATATTATTTTCCCGCAAATATAAGTTATGATAATTAAGACCCACATTCGAAAGGTGTCAGAAATTTAATTTGTATACAAATTTGATTATCTTCAAATGTCTTTGTAATTGAAATTTTATATAAATTTTGCCATAAATTTAAGAGTATTTCTTCAGGCTGATTGAATTAATATTAAGAGCATTCAGTTTAGGGTCTTGGGTAATTTTCAGTTTTCAAACCATGGCAATCCTTATATCCATATCCTTTTTTATGGGTATATTTTCACCATTATTTCGTAGAAAAATTCTTGTTTTCCTATAAATGGCAAGACTTTATTGATGAAGTACTATGAAAGGATTTCCTCGAAATAATATTAATTGCTAACATTTGAAAAACATTTTGTACTGCACAAACCGTCTGAATAGGTCTTGAAAGATTCTCAACTTGTCCATAACGTATTGATGGGCATCAAGGACAATCAAATCAAATATCTTACCATATATAGATGAAAGTAAATGTTTATGGAAAACATTTGTCAAGGTGCTCTTATTATTATTATTATGAAACAAATCACAATTTCTATGAAATTTCCATAATTGTAATCTCTTTCAGCAGAGTTTTCCAGTGCATATGCAAATGAAGTGAAATTCGTACATTAATGTATGAATACGTTTGTGTATATGTACATATATAAATATAAGTGTGTAGGTATATGATTGTGTATGTATGTACTGGAGCAAGATTATTTAAGAGATGCTTCTGGGTCTGAAAATATGTGAATGTGTTTTGCTGTACGTATTGATTTTTACCCTCCAGGGTAAAAGTACAAATATTTATAGTCTACCAAGATGAGTGAAGGAAGCTGAATTGCGAAGTTCGAAGTTGAGTTTGCTTAAATTGTTCCCCGGCGACAAATGCTGCTCTTACTGCTCATGATGATGAAGATGACGATGATGACGCTAAGAATGGGGGGGGGAGGGGTGAGAATGATAAAGGCAGCTTCCATTTCGCATTGCTTTGGCCCCCAAGAATTACTCGCCCCAGTAATGCTCTCAATTTTGATGAGTTGACAGCGTCAACGGTTTGTCAATACAATCAAAATACAGTCATCATCATTGTAGCACTGAGAATTATGTGCATAGCACAACAAAGTAAACTATTGAATTGATGGATTGAAAGAATGACCGCACACACACACACTCACACACATCAAAGTGCTGACATGCATTATTATATGTGTAGAACATTTGTTTGTATGTACATATATTGGTTTGTGTTTGGCCAAAGACCATTTTGGCCACTTCCCTCCGGCAACATTCTCATTAGCCTTCCTTCCTTACATAAAATTACATGTTGCTAAACATATCACGTATGTAGTTTCAAGTAGTTTTCATTTTGGGTTCTAATGTTGGTTAATTATACGATTATGTTTGGGCGTGGCAAACATATTTGCAAAAGTAAAAACAATAAACATTGTTACACCCACTTGGTTGGATGATCTAAGAAGCAATTACCACATTGAAATTAAGAATTTTACAAATGAAAACTAAGTTTATTACATTTCATTAGTAAGTTGAAATTATGCATTTCATTACGTATACGCCATGGTGCCTCAGAGAGGTGTGGTTAGTTGCCATTATCATTTATATTTCTCTACTTAATAAAAAAAGGAAACCAAATCTGATCTTTTATAAGGTAAAGATTCTCTTCAATTTCTTTACTTTGGCATTCATCTGAACAATCAAAAATGTCAAAGTTTGTGGCATTAATTAAAGTTGTGCCAGTTTATAAAATGATGTTAAATGGATTGTTGTTAATTGATGAAAGCTATTGTCCTGCTTAGCATCTGTTTAGCATAATATTTCAATTAGTGCAAAATCGATTGAACTAATTAGAGGGGGAAAGGGTTAGACAAACAACAAAGCTGACTCATTAGTTAATCTGTTCAATTCTCTTGGATGACACAAAGTTTTAATGAGTTTTGACAATCTGAATTATTATTTACTTGAAGCATAAAATCAAACTAATTAACGTAAATTTTGCATAAATGTCGCCTTAACTTTTGCAAAAGAAGCCCTCCTCCATTTGATTTTCCGCCTTTTGCACATGAAAGCGGCAATGTCACGCCCCTTCCCCTTAGTCAACTGAACTGAACTGAACTTAACCCACCTGCTGCTGCTCATTATTATGGCCAGTCTATCCATTTGTCCTTCTGCTGCTGTCAGCATCAATGATAATTCAGTTTTGCCGCCATGATGGGCAAATTAAAAAAGTTTATTTCATCCACGAACCGACCAAATTGATGATGCTCAAATGGGCTACAAATTTCTCCCTTATGGCTTGATTTTCACAATTTTTTACTTTCCATGCTTTTGATTTTTGTTTCGTCCATTACATGAATGCTTCAGAGATACAGTATATAATTTATGGCTTCTGTTGATGAAGTGACAGCAGCTTAGTCGAATTGAAAGTTTTTGAGAGATTTAAGTCAAGTTTTGCACATAAATTTGTACAACGATTTATATGTTCATACAATTTTTTAAGGTTTTGACATTAGTGATGACTTTGGTGCTATTTAAAAAACGTTTTGATTAAGACAAGTGATCAATTGTGTTAGTAATTTCTTCAGTAGGTCCCAGCTGTCTTAGGGGTGATCTAAGCTTAAACTAATTTCGTATTGCAACATGTACAAAGAATGACTTAAAATTACAGCCGCACCCTGATAGGCTAGTCGACGATTGAAGAAAAAGACGCCAAAGACTCGAACCTGTGTGTTTCGATGGCTCAGATGAAGAGTAAACAGATCAATCTGTAAGCAAATATATGTAGGTTATCAAAACACCTATATCTCAGGACTTTGTGCACTTACACTTCGCTGAATCAAAGGCGTTTGACTTGAAAGTTGTCGCAATATGGTTCTGGTATGCTGGAGCATGTAATTCATGGTATCTGCCATTGTATAAAACATAAACGATTCTACGAGTAGCAGACCAAAAGCTACGAACAGCATTGAATATGAATGAGACTTAAACATCATTAACATGAATGTAGCAATTATGCCATTGCAGACACTGTCAAATATAAAGGCACAGATTATGTACTTAAAAACAAATGAAAGATTGTCGGCTACCGATAACAAACGATAATACTTTTCCTGCATTCTCTGAAGTTGCTTGAACTGATCATGGCGTGTCATTGCCAAGGGCTTGGCAAGAATTCGTTTTAATTCGGCCTGAAGTGAGCAGCAACATTGACAAATCAAGCCCATTAAACAAAATACTAGAGTTTCAGTTGAATTTACAACTGAGTTCGTGAGGTACCATGAGGCAAAATTAGCAAATGAAGGATTCATAAAATTGAAAAGAAACATGGTGATTTGTACCGAAAATCTTAGGCTGAATTTCACAACTAGCAACCATTTTAAATAAAACTGTTGAGCATTTGATGCAAAGCTTCCATTATTGTTGTTTTGATTCTCCAATTGTAGCACACAATTAAACATATTATAAATCTCATCCTGCCACTGATATACACAGACAATGCAACTTAGCAGTGAGATAAGACTTGCTGTGTTATACAGGCAATAATTTAAAAGCTGTGAGTATATCCGGGGTCCTCTTTGATTGTTTATGAAATTCTCAAGTTCTACTTTAGCAGCAAAAACCAATAAAACAAGCATTACAAAGTGATAAAACACTCTATAGAACTTCAATTGTCGTGGCCTTTCCAGCATGCCATTTTGAGAATTGTAATGAAACGAAATACTTCCATTAAAAACAAAAAAATAGCTAATCCAAGCGTATATAGTATTTCTCTTTTGCGGCATTATAACGGCACCAACTATTCCTTTTAATGAACTAAAGTTCCGTTGAACTTAAACTCTTTACTTAATTAACTGAGTGCAATTGTTTTTAGGAATTAATGAACAATTAGATGAAACTACTAAAATGAAAAGATATCCACAAAGAATAATGATATTGATGGTAATGAACTAAAATATGCTTTGCCCGGAAAATTATTAAGAGAACTTCTTTTGGAATCCCAAACAGACCAATCAAGAAGTACATCTTCAAAGAGATTTTAACTAGAACTGATTTTCTAAATTGGTTTTTAAATGATTCAAAACAATAAAAGGCAAAATTTCATAGTACAAACAGCTCTTTATTTTTGATTTATGTGATAAATTTAGTTTTAAGTTTTTTAGAAAAGATTTTGAAAATTTATATCTTTTGTTTTTTTTGGGTCATGGTATATTGCAATAAATATATAGCATGAAGCAGAATGACAGCTGCACACTGAAAGGCCATTCCAAGGTTGATGGTGAAGGCACCATAGACATGAATGTGGGTATTTTGATGGCTCAGTTGAAGCCCAAATAGTTCGTTCTGTAAACTTATTTAAGTTAGTAAATCTCGAATTTTCTACGTCTTTTTATACTCACACTTCGTTCAATTAGATGCGTGTGTTTTGCAGATTCCCGCAGTATAACTTTAGTATACTGAAACATGGAACTCATGCTCTCTGCCATAGTGTATAGAGTAAAGGATTCTAGAAGTGCCAGATTAAAAGCAATAATGAAAGTTTTGGCATCCCAATCAACTCTTAAGGCGAAACGAAATAACAGAAAAGTACTCAAAATGCCATTCCAAATAGTTCGCATAATGAAGGCGAAGAGAACATTCTCAAACACAGATGAAACGTCGTCGGTCAACGATATCAAACATTGATAGTTTCTCTGCATTGTTTGAAGTTAATTTAACTGATCCCGGCAGCTCATCTGCAAGGGCTGAGCAAGAATAGATTTCAATTCGGATTGAAGTGAACCGCAGCACTGAGATATCAATTGCATTAAACAAAACACAACAGTTTGGTTCGAAAATACTACCATGATGGAGATGTATAATGTGATGTAGCGATCAGGATTCCTGTTTAAAAAGTTAAAAACCAATGAGTTCACTGCCACAAAGATATGCAGAATACATCTTATAGAGAACAACCATATCAAATAACTCCGCTGAGCCTCTGATGCAAAATGGCCTTTGTTGTTGATTTTCTCCTCCAGTCGTAGAAGAAAATGGAACATACTATAAATTTTACTCTGTCGACGACACACACAGTCAATGAAACTCAACATTGACATAAATAATATTACAGTATATGTGCCATCAGACATAGCCCTCACATAATAACAATTGGACCGAGAGTTTTCAAATGATTGCAGTTGCACTTTAGCGATAAAAATCAAAAAGATTAACATTACAAAGTGATGAAACACTTTGTAGTACTTTAGTAGGCGTGGTCTTTCAAGATTGCCCGTTCTTGAACTGTAATAAAACGAGATATTTCCATTGAAGACAAAGAAATAGCTAATCCAAGCGTAGATAGTATTTCTCTTTAGTGACATCATTACTGCACTCGTAGTAACTAGAATAAATAAAGTTTGAAAAGTTTCTGAAAGCTACAGTTTGCATTCAATGATCTTATTTCATTAGTCATTAGTTCTGCAAGTTTCATAGTCAATTTAGATGAAATTAGCAGAACTTTAAGATATCATCGAAGAGTAATGATGATGAAATTGCTCCGTAATTTCTTCAGATAAATTTAGTTCAAGTAGTTATTGTAAGTGCTTATCGATTGCAGTACTTACGTCAGAAATGTTGTACTTTAAAGAATAGATATAGTGCAGGATATATTTATATTGGTTAAAATACTTATATACATACATACATGTATGTACGTGTCTTTTATTTGTATCCAACTGAAATTTTCATTTAACTGTCGGATATCTTATCAAATATTTGTCTTTGATGTAGCCTCCGGCCAGCAGTGAATGAGAATAAGTTTTTATTTGTCGGCGACTTGCTAAATATTTATTACATTAAATTACCTGGGCAGATGGAAAAAGTTATTTTCTCTCCCTTGGGAGTTGACAGAAAACTTTTCAGCATTGACTTTATTTTCTTACCCATCAAAAAGGTGGCCAGGTTGGGCCTATCGGCTACATTATTCTACCTAAAAGTATCTATACTATAAGTATTCATACTTATCCATGATAATGTTTTTTTTTTCTTTTTCAACATATACTTATGTAGGTAACTGTATTTATCGTATATTTGGCCACATTTATTTGTATAGTTTGACAGTTCGTAAAATCAAAGTTGTGTCTCAACAAAATGTAATAGATTTTTATTGCCGGAGGCAGTGGTTTGCTTCATCTAGTCACCACTTCCATTTTCTGACTTTCTGTCTTTTAACACACACAAATACACACACACACACACACTCGTACCAACACAAACACAAACACTCATGTACGTAGCAGCAAGAGACTGTGAAAACTTTTACCATTTTGCTGGGGAAATGCTTTTAATCTAACAACAAAGTTGTTGAAAAACTTGTCTCTTTCAGTTGGTAGAGTAAAATTAAACTTGTCCTTGACACGTTGCCCAAATTGTACAGGCCAGCAGCAGCAGGAAACAACAAGACAATATGAATCTTGGCCAAAAGATGAAACATTCTCTAGGCTGAAAATGTGTGTTGAATTAAATTTTCATTTTTTTTCGAGTCTTAAATGTTTAGAGACGGAAGATAAGCTACAGTTATATAGACACTTAGCTTTCATGCTTATAAGGCAAAAGAGAATTAATTAAAAACAGGCAGCAAAAGAAAACACCCAAATATGTAAGAGTCAAAAACAAAAAAAAAAAAAAGAAAAAAGAAAAACAAATAAAAAAAAATTCCCTGTTTAAAGGCAATAAAAATTAATTAGCAGCTCGGTTCTGAGATAGGCGTCCTCAATTATGAGTCTGCACTGGAAGCGGGGAGACGTGGCGCCCACTGAGCAAAAATCAATAGAGAGGCTACAGAGGGTGGTGGTGGGGGGCTTTGGATGGCAGTGGGTGACGGCGTCCTTGCTGACGGGCGCGCTAATTTCAAGTGCCTTGGGCCATAAAACGTCTCGTGAGGAAATACTTATATAAAAGCTCTAAAATACGCTAAAAGTGAAAGAGGCAGCAGCAGCAGCAGCAAAAACGAGCGACAAAGCCGAGCTGGTCCATAAGTAGCTGAGGATTAGACAAAGACGAGTGGTCCTCTGGATTGGCAACTCAAGAAGGCCATATACCTTTTAATTAGACGATTTCAAAGAGAATTAACGGCCATGAGGTTGATTATAAAGGTAACTTGGCAAGCAACATAATTCTTTTTTACCTCTTGGGCATTAAATATTGATTAATGTCTCAAGGTGATGGAAAATCTTTACAATTGTGTAGGTATACGAAATTTTTGCACTAGGGACTGCAGTTAAATATAAAATTACAAATTCAATTTGAATTAAGAATTATAATGGGCTGAGCCAGCAACATTTGGCAATTGTTTGAAACAGAAAATAGCCTTTAATGCCATGGAGAAAAACCTTTGCCAACAAATGGACAAGAAAACTTTAATCGAATGGCATTTATGTAGGTACTATACTATAAATGGCTTTCGCATTTAGAAAGTGAAGCACAAAGGCACATTTCCTATCAATGCGAGCCAACGTTGTAGATGTTCGTGATGATGACGATGATGATGATGATGATGATGAGGACGGGGACGATAAGGTCCTTTGCACAATGCAGGATATTGCTTGACATAGAAGCTAAAGTGAAGGACATAAATATTGACGATGATGTTATAGTCATTGTTAGAGCTATGTAGCTTATGTAGAGAAAGTGAGATAGAGAGAAAAGAGAGCCTTTGGCTATGCTGCTACTGCTCTTCTAATAAATTCGATTAGTACTAGTTGGATGTCGCACACACACACACGCAAACACACACATACTCGACTTGAATTATTGATTTGTGCTACAGACTTGGCATAACTTCATTAATAATTTCTCTCCATGGTATTCCAAAAGGAAGAAATATGAGTTAAGGAAAAACGAGGCAAGGAGGACATAACCCCATCGACTAAATGGTTAAGTATGTCTGTGTGTGTGTGTGTGTGTGTGTATAACTTTAACAAACTTTTCAACCGACTAAAATGCCATGCCCGCAGTTAGCTTTGTGACAGCTGAATGGAATTGAAATGAATTTAAATGAAAACCGCATTGCAAATGAAATGAAATGCCGCACAAGGAGAAAACACACACACATACACATACCAAAAACAAAATAAAACACATTTCAACATAACAGCCGCAAGCCATACTACATACATACATACATACATATACATAAATGACAGGAAACGGAAACGGTAGCGGAAATCAGGCGCGTTTAAACTTGACTTGCAGCGAACAACAAAAAAAAAAAAAAAGAAAAAAGGAAAATGAAAAAACCAAAAAATAAAAATACAAGTAAACGAAGTCAAAATAAAATAAATAAAGGTACGCGAATGTAGATGGAAGGCGGCAAAAGCAAATTAACTTTGCTATCAAGGGAGAAGTCTAACTTAACTGCCAATTGGCATGAAAATTTCTGCCATTTTGTGTATAAAAATCAAAGCAAATTAAAGTGAGAAATTCGAAACGAAAAGTCACAAGCCCAACGAAGTGTACTGGCAAGAAATGAAACGGAACAGAACAGAACAGAACAGGATGCGGCAAGGGGGAAGTACAACAGACAGGCTAACATAACTTGGCCGCTCACCCCGACACCCACCCGTTTCCTAGCCCTTCGTCTGGCCTCGTTCCGCCCGTGAGTTGCGTTCTGCTCTACAATTTATTTAACGCAAAACACATAAATTTTCGAATTTGTCACAGGAGATGTTCTATATATGTATGGTGACTGCTTTAACGGTATTTTGGAGCAGGCAAATGAAAATAAATCACAGCAGAGGCAAGCCACCAATGTGGCTTATGAGCAATTTTGTGAGTTGATTTCCTTTTTAGCCGCGGGCTTAAATTTCTACACTTTTGAAATATGGAAATTTTATGGATTTAAGCAAAGAACACTAATAAATTTAATATTAAATTCAATTTTATTTCACATTCACATTCTCAATTGGTTTTTTCTTTTCGAATTCAATTGGCTGTTAGAACGAAACCTAATATGCTGGCCTGGTCAGTTTCAAAAGGTAAACTTGTCAAGGACTTTGGGCAAAGAGAGAGAGAGAAGGTCAGTTATTTCTCTATCTCCAGCAGAGATAAGTTGTCTGTTGCCAAGTTGTTCAGCAGCTGCACAAATGTCCACATCTGGCAGCCATTGTAATGCCGAGCATAAAAAAAAAGTTTATATATATTGCATTTTAACCCTAACATTTTCTATTCCACTTGGATTGCATTTCAATTTGCCACACGTTGTTACCAACACACACACAAACACACACACACAGACTTGCTTCATGTAAGTACATATAATAGATTTTCCATTCTTTGGAAATTATATGCATATTTGATTATATTTCTATACTCTTTCAAAAAGCAAAGCATAGACCATTTTGTATCCAATCTAGTCATATACTCACATCTAAAGCTAAACGAATTTCCATTTTAAGTCCATCCAAATTTGATCTCTTTTCTTTATGTTTCACACCTAAATTAGCTAGAAAGACAAAAACTTGAGATATAATCGACATATTTTGGTAGTTCTCTTTGTTTATAGATTACATATGTTCATAGATTACAACTCTTTGGCACTTTTTCAATTGCTGAATTTGTGTTTGCTACTAATTCTCACTGGCAATTTGCCAATCAGTCGATTGAACTTTGAGTGGGCAATGGTAATGCAATTGCAATTGATATTGCATTGCCATTCGCCATCATGGTAAATAATTTTGATACACATTCAATTATCCGTTGGCAAAAATGCCAAATCGAATTTGATGCTTTATTGAAACTGAAATTTCATTATAAATTGCTATGTACATACATAATGTATTACAAATTTAATTAAAATTTTGTTGCTGTCACCCAAAAAAATACCGCATAACTAACTCGCGGTGGTTGGCAAAGGGCAAGTGAGTAATGAAATTTTCATGGCTACTGTTTGAGTACGAAAAATTGAATTATGGCGCAAAGTTTTTGGCTTGACTTTTTGCCATGAAAGTTAAAGTTGGAAATTTGAAAAACTCATTTATATGGGAAATTGCAGGAATGTCAGAACTTTTTAAATGGGTTGATTACTTTTGTTTGTGAAAGTCAAAGTTATCATTTGGTTGCTTTACTATTATCAACGAAACGGATGTTATCTGTGTTTAAGACAAAATATTTTCCAACTGGGACAATTTCACATTAAGCCAAAGGTTAAGGACATTCTAAATCAAGAAGAACATTCAATTTCGCGACAAAATATTTCTTTTGGGATTTGGAAATATACAACTGGGGCTAAAGCAGGACAAGGGGGTAGGGGAAATCACCGCGACGGCGAATGCCATTTTCAATTTCCGTCCATGGATTCTCACATCAATTTCGATTGGAACTGTCAGTGAATTCCGCGGAATCGATGTGAATTTCGCTTCACACTCTCAACCGCTGTTAAAGAGCCGAAACACTGGAAAAATTGACATTTTCGGCATATTTTACCTTGACTTTATAGCCATCTCTTTCTCCTCTCTCTATTCTCTACGTCATTTTCAATCGAATCAATGTCAATGTCTTCAAGAGAAGTGATGATTCTAAAATCTTTGCCACAAATCTGGTCCAATGCAGCAAAGATAGAACTTACTAAACAACAAATTGTAAAGTTTTCTAACACGATTTTCTTGTACGTTTTAAGATGAATCGAATCAAGTATACGCCATGTCGTCCATTCACAATATTACCACAACAATGCAAAACGGCGTGAAATTGCACACAAACAAAAGAACAAAAAGCTTTTACAACTTTGATGTTTGATTTCATAGCAATTTGCATTTGTGTTAGTCAGCAAAGCCAAAATAAAAGCAAAACATGAAATACCCAAAGAATTGAAAAAGGAAAATAACGTAAAATAAATGTAAAACTCATGCCAACAAGAGGAGGGAAATGGAAAGCAATGGATGGGTGGTTGAGTGCAGAATATCGGCAGAACGAGAGAGAGAGAGAGAGAGAGAGAGAGTAGATAGGGAGAGAGACAGAGAAGAACCACAGCAATATGTAATACATAATATAGCAGCTCCATTTATTGACTTTTCTTCCAACATCCCAACCGTCAACTTTGTTGCTTCATTTTGCCATAAAGCGCAGGCTGAGTCGGAAATTTATGAAATTTAAGGACGCACGCAGTCCAGACACGGACCTATAAATCATTTAATGTTGTTCCAGTCCTTTCGGCCCATAGGACCCACCGACTCACCGACCACCAAACGGACCACCTGGTGCACGTTCGGGCATGTTCATTTTAACGTTTTTCCGGCTGGATGGCAGAGCGAAAAACAGAAGAGCAGGAAAAATAACCTCCCCAACGAAGAAGAATATAATAACACAAAATAAATGGCAGAAATTTCCGCTGCATCGATGATAATGATGACCATGATGATGATATTTATGAGTTTATCAAAATGAAATATGCGACTTTCGAACTAAATTATTCAATTAGCGGCCAAGAGGGAAACCTGACCTGGCCGAGATGACTAAAAGCATCTGCTTATCGGGACTAGAGCAGGCCACGCGGTCATCGATGACCTTCAAATATCCTTTCGAAAAATTCATTCACGGCTCTTCGTTTAATGGTTTAAGTAAGAATGTTATAGGTTTTCATTATGAGTCCTTCCCAACAAAGATGTACACACAGAAGGTAAACGCCACTCTGAGTGAGGGTAAAAGGGTGAAAGGCAAAAGAAAAAATAAAGAGAGAAAATTTGTCATTTTATGACACAGCCTTTTGAATCGATAAGCAGATTGAAGCCTTTCAAGATTTCAATTGTTTCGCATTCCCTTCCATTGTTCATCACAATTTTTATGAAGGCCAAATCCATTTGGTAGCCATCAAAAATGAATGAAAATATCCCCTCCCATGGGGCACAGGAAGAACCCACATCCACATCTGCATTATTTGGACCATAAAGTGGGTTAGATTGATTAGAAATTCAAATGCAGCAGCCATAAAATGTCCAACTTAAAACAAAATAAAACTGGGCCTCATCCATTAAGCTCACAATCAGTCTCGTTCCCTTCATCGCCCCTCATTCTCACACAGCAACTTCATCTGCATTTTTGGTAATTTCATGACTTTTGAGTGCCTTTAAGGGGGCGCAAATAAAACAAATAATACAACTTTTCCAAGTCCCTTGACTTAACAGAAATTGCTTTACATTTTCGCATTTCAACGACACTCTGACAATTACAAATTTGAACATTTTTGCCGAATTTATTGGGTGGAATGCCATCGGCCTTTCGCTTATTATATGAAATCGAATTCGTTAAATCAGAATGATAAGGTGGCAATGAAAATTTTGTGTCAATTTAATACATTCCATAAACATATTTTACAAAATGTCACGAGCATTCTGTGGAATTACATTGACAAGTAGTTTGTGAAAACCATAAAATATTATATGGCCGATTGACTGATGGATGTGGTTTACGACTCCTTCGAGGAAATAGTTAATTCGCAGCTCACAATCAGATATGTGTCCTTTACTTTTATGTAAATAAAGTTGAAACGCGTTTTGTAATACAGTAACGAGATTTATTAGGCAAGAAATTATCAATTAGCAAATAATAATTAAACAAAACAATGAAGAAATTTTACTTTTTGAATCGCTTACCCATAATAAGTGAATCTCTTACCCATAATAAGTGTGCTCAACTTTTAGTTAGGCAAAGTTTTTTTTATAAATTAAGTATAGAGAGAGAACGAAACTACTTGATCTAATTAATTTAAACTAAGTATTAGAGACATAACAAAGGCTATTAAAGTTGATGACAGGCCAATTAGCTAGAGGTCTCGGTTTTTCCGCGTTTTTATATTATTGAAAAATTGCAATGTTGAAAGTGCCTGACAATTGCTGACATTTGTGCACACACCCACTCACATACACACCCACTCACATACACATACACATTCACCTGCTATGCGCTGACATAAAGTGCTCGACAATTGAGAGGTGCAGACTTGGGGCTTGGGAGTGACAGGTTTATGTCAGCATTCTCGTCCTGGTCATGGCATGTGCATGCATTCGATATTATATAACAACTGTGTCTGATGGCTAAAACAAAAAACAAAACAAAAAAAAAATGATGAAAATACAAAAGGAAAAGTCAACAGCTAAAAGAGCGCCAGGTAATTCTATTATACTCCACTGCGTTTGAGTGGCATGTACATGGGTGGGCTAACGCAAGGCTGAAAGTGAATGACCAATTGGCCAAATGAATGACAGAATAGGAAGCCTAGTTAGTTTCAGGGCAGCAGCTCACAAAATTGTGAGTGCCTAACTCTGTTTATATTCAACTAATTTGAAATTTTTCTATACTCTACATTGACTTTAATGTGTTTTCTTCAACACTATTTATCTATTCTATTCTAATTGCAAATTTTACGCATTTTTTATGTTAATTTGCGGAAGGCACCCGCAGTGTTTGTCAAATTGTTTTTCGTGCCTCATTAATTGTACTTTTATTTGGAATTTTATATCTCTGTTTTATTTCACGGCTATTTTGCCAAGCATTTTGATTATTTTAGTAATTAAATTTATGGCCTAACCATAAATAAATAAATGTTGCGTGAGAGTCTATGGAATTTGATTAGACGATAAAAATGGGATTTATGTGTTTATAACTGAACGGATATTGATGTTTGATTATTAAACACTAGGAAGACAAATTGATATCAATTGACACCTTTTTTTTGAACAAAAGATTAAAGGGTAAAAAAATGTACCTATTAATAATGAAGTAAGTATGTCGTCTCGCCGACTGAGGTATACCATACACCAGTAAAACAAATATTTCAAATTTATTAAACAAATGTATTTTCACATGCTCTTTACAAGCACATCTTAGTATCTCGAACAAGATGTCCTTTTGTCAGATTCGAAGCCTTAATGATCCGCTTCGACTGACACTAACAGATCCTAGAAAGTCCTTCAGGATACTGAGATAAAAGGACTTTTCTGTTTGACGAAAAATGGCAAAATCGCGAGTCCAGTAAAGGATCAGAACGAAAGTGGTGTCATAAAACTTCAAGCATCTCCTGTGCTTTTGGTCTAGTTTTTTGGCCACTTGGTTCAATTTGGGACTTGGAAAAAATTGCAAGTCCAAAAAACAGAAAGAGTGCTCATAACTCTGTTATTTTAAGGACGATTGGGATATCCTTTGGCCAGTGTATAGTCCGTGTCCATGCCTATCGATTGACAACATC
This sequence comes from Drosophila willistoni, assembly GCF_018902025.1. Lineage (NCBI taxonomy): Eukaryota > Metazoa > Arthropoda > Insecta > Diptera > Drosophilidae > Drosophila > Drosophila willistoni. Next base: position 31,261,815 of record NC_061086.1, on the reverse strand, counting down.
GGGTCCTCGTATGTCGTTGGAGTAGCTGAGAATAAGGACGTTTTTGGAATATTGCATGTCCTGCATCCTTAGATAACCCCAACTTTTTTTGAAGCCAATCTGTAGAGCTCGTCAAGGACATCTTAGGAAACCATGTCTTTTTGTCCTGCGGCAGGATTTGTGGACTCTAGAGCAAAAAAACGAAAAAAGGATGATTTTCTCGATGCCATATCTCCGCAGGACACTAGACAAATTCGACAGGACACACTTTTTTGGATTTTACAGGAGCAGGACTATCGATCTGCATTCAAGGATTTGCAATATCCTTTAATAAATATTGCTCGAATTTTTGTAAGGGGGTTGCTCAGAAAAATGACCAAAAATCGCAAAAAACACAAAGGACGAACAGGACGTCCTTTTGTCAGATTGTAGGACTTAGTAATCCGCTTCGACTGACGCTAACAGATCCTTGAAAGTCCTTCTGGAAACAGAGATAAAAGGAATTTTCTGTTTGACGAAAAATGGCAAATATCTCGCGAGTCCTGTAAAGGATCAGGACGAAAGTGGTCTCATAAAACTCCAACCATCAAGGTCTATCTCCGGTGCAAAGGACATCTCAGTTGTCCTGTGGAGAGCTGAGATATTAAGGATTTTATGGTTTTGGTCCAGTTTTTTGGCTACTTGGTTCATTTTGGGATTTGGAAAAAATTACAAGTCCAAAAACTCTAGAGCTAGAGTTCTTGCCGTTTTTGCTGTTGTTGTTGTTTTTGTTGTTGTTGTAATTGTTGTTGTTGTTGTTGTAATTGTTGTTGTTGTTGTTTTAGTTTTTGTTGTTGTTGTTGTTGTTGTTGTTGTTGTTGTTGTAATTGTTGTTGTGATTTTTGTTGTTGTTGTTGTAATTGTTGTTGTTGTTATTTTTGTTGTTGTTGTTGTTGTTGTAATCTTTGTTGTTGTTGTAATTTTTGTTGTTGTTGTTGTTGTGATTTTTGTTGTTGTTGTGATTTTTGTTGTTGTTGTTGTTGTAATTTTTGTTGTTGTTGTTGTAATTGTTGTTGTTGTTGTAATTTTTGTTGTTGTTGTTATTTTTGTTGTTGTTGTTGTTGTAATTTTTGTTGTTGTTGTTGTAATTGTTGTTGTTGTTATAATTTCTATATTTAATGCCCTAATTCAACTCACAATCCAAAATATTTCATGGGAATGCTTTAAGAATTTCCCAAAGTCAAATGAACATTAATTTAGCCATTAAAATACGACAAAAGAGAGAGAAAAAACAATAGGAAAAAGCTGGAAATAGAAACCAAACTCCAAATGAAGATGAAAACCAGCATCTAAGCAACTATGAAAAAGGAACGAAGGATGTGAATTCGGGTGGGGTGGGGGGTGGGGGTGGGAAGTGATGGAGGTGGCAAAAGCAGCAGCTGAAAATATGCCAACTCACAACTCGTTTTGCCCGGCTAGCACGCAATAAATTAGCTTCTTGACCCATAGTTTGTGGGTCGATGTTATTTCGAGCCTCTCTTCTTTAATTTTCTTGTTGCTTTTTCTTCGTTGATCCTGGGCCACATAAATCCAGCAGCTTAGCTTCATTCATCAGCCAGTGCGTGCGTTTGTTAACAAGTTGTTTGTTGGAAAGAGGGAAAAATCAATGAAAATGATGCCGAACATGTGCCAAAGTGGGACCAACCCAAATTGCCCACTCAAATTCCACACTCTTCCCGCCCGCGACGCAACATTTGCTTAATTTACTCGACACTCGGCGACCCTTCACCCACAATTCCACAATTTCCGCTTTGACGTCTAGGTATTAATCAGTCCGGACGCTTGCGTGTAATTAGTGATGCTATAAAACGTCATAAATTGTTTTATGCTGCCTTTTAATATGAAACTACAAGAAGAATAATAGGGGAGAACCCTTTTACGAGACCTTTGCATGAAAAATTCAAATCACTTGATTAGTGGCAATTAATTTTCCCGTTTTCCCAGTGCGTAGTAAATCACTCGCTGTTAGCCCAATAGAACGAGCAACGCCAAAAGACAAGTCATAACCCACATATATCCCGAAAAACCAGGAGGGAACATACACACACATTCATAAAACACACACATACATGTGTGCCAACTTATTGCAATAATTGCAAGTTTACACTTTTCTTAATATTGCGAAAATTAAGTTTTTGACAAATAAAACATCTATTTATTTTAAAAGAGGCTAGTTAGTAAAAGTCGAAAGTTCTCGGTCCTAACTAGATCTAGATTTTTAAAGATTTATTAAAGTTTATTCAAATAATTTTGACTTCGTATAAACATTTCTTGTATACAGTTGCTTAGAAGGATTGGGAGTGTGAGATAGCCTTGTTTATGGCACTAGTTATGGCGGGTGTTAATGGCTCGTTTGCGTGCCCGTGCCCGCTGTCAGTTGGCAGTTGGCAGTTGGCCTGGCTGTTCAATTTGTAACTAATAGAATTGTCACTCCTCCGCATATCGCACACATCTGTTGGCCCCAAAGCCACCTGCTCCTCCCTTCTACTTCGTCCTTTTTGGCCACATGAGGAACTCATCATTCACGACAATTGTGTGTCTTATGTGACAAGTGAATTTGTCATTGGTTACTTAACTTGATTCAAGGCCAAACAGAAGTAAATGGCTTGTATTATGGCGCATACAAAAAAAAAAAATATAACAGAAACAGCAGAAAACAGAGTATTTGAATTCAAGTATGGGTTTGTTTTTCAGCAAAAAAAGAAAACAGAGGAAATGCTTTCATTTTGAGCTGTCACAAAAGCATTTCCGCCTTGTAGCACACATATGTACATATGTCTGACTGTTTGTATATAGTCCATACACGAAATGCGGCGGATTGCTTATGACAATGAATGATGTTGATCCATGTGTGCTCAACAAAATGCGTAGCCAGTCTAAATGAAGCTTCTCCTAGGTCATGACTTTGATGGATTAGGAATCAAACAATTATATAATTACTTGTTCCATTAACTGAAGACCTAAATCAGATTCATAAGACATCTGATCAGTGCCCAGATGGACAAGTTAGTTTCTGTTGGCAAATTAAGGTACATATTTAAAAAAAGACTCATATTGTTTTAACGAGTACCTATTTGTTTTTGAAAACCGAATTCCTTAATCATACAATATATTTTTGAGAACATTTTATACCAAACTTCTGAATTTCAGATTCTGCATCGAACCATTTTAATGATATTATAAAGATATATGTACCTAAATATTTACGCATATTCAAATACCCACTCTAATTAATTAATTTGTTTATTTATTGCTTAATGGCGTAATTGAAGTTACTATCTTATCTCATCACATTAGTTGCACTGTACAATATACATAGTTAGTAAGTGGTTTTCCATGTTGACAGCATTCAAATATGTTGAAATAATATTTTAAGTATAAAGTCTGTTATTTGTACAACTGAGAAGTTTTTGTTTATTATTTTTTAGCTCTTTTCAAAATATTTTGTTGCTTAAAGTTTTCATTTGCAATTCACAATCACGATTTCACTTATTGCGCATGCCCATCAGCGCTTATCTCACAAGCAATTCCCATCTCTGCTCTCATTCTCTCTCTCGGGGCAAGCGTTCGATTGTATTTGGCATTTGGCAGCGGTTAGAACAGCGCCTCTTTAGCTCAGTGGTAGAGCGTTGGTCTCGTAAACCAAAGGCCGTGAGTTCAACCCTCACAGGAGGCATGCGGGAATGTGAAAACCAGTTATTCTTTTTTTCCTACCGTCATTCTTTATTTCTAGAGTTTTTATATTAACTTTCTTTGCTTCTTGTTATTTGAGTTTTGGTGTTGGTTTAATATTTGTTTGCGTTTTGCTCCGCTTTAGGTGTTTTCTTTGGTTTTGGTGTACAGTAGGCAGGCGCAGGCGCACTTTCCTTCGCTTGAAGCTAATGAGCTGAGTACTAGAGTCTTGGAGTGATATTAATCAAAGATGGATTATATAGTCTTCACACTCCAATAGATAACCATAGTAACATATTTTTTTATCCAAGATCCAAAGTCAGAGAAAGAAGCCTCTTTAAACCACTTTAGAGTAAAAAATTATTTAATTACATTTATAATTAGAATTATTAATATTGAAAATTATGGCGATCAAACCTTTTTGAAATAAATTACCTACAAGTTAATGTAAACATTTTCCTTTGTGTTGGCATTTTACAAAGAACTGCTAGGAGCAATTCTTCTGTTTGTTGAACTGATCGTTCATAACCATTTCTCTTGTTCTAGCTAATGTTCCAGCAGAATATCGTAATTCGTATAATGCATTTGGCGGCCGTCTTGCCGTCGCCTCTTTAGCTCAGTGGTAGAGCGTTGGTCTCGTAAACCAAAGGCCGTGAGTTCAACCCTCACAGGAGGCAAGGAGAGTTGTGAGAGCGGGAGTTATTTGTGAAGAATTAATTTTTTTTCTGTTATTAAGCGGCTTTTTTTTTATTTCGCCAAGTAAATGTAATCAATTTAATGTAAAAATTTTGTATACATTTATAGACTCAAGCTCACTTTCTGCAAAGTAAAGTCTTTCTCCCTTCTTAGCTTAGTTAAACCTTATTTTGTTTGTTCTGTATCTAAACAAAAAAATCCAAGTTTATGTATCTTATTTTAACCCCTAAATGAAAAGAGCATAAGGTTGATCAGTTGTTAAAATATTTCCACATCAGCCAACTGATTGTGAGAATGAGAGAAATTACTTAAATTATTGCTAGAAACTGGGCTAGGTTGAGATGTTTATGGATGGGGCACGTTTGAACCTTTAAAACAAACGACGAATACGAGTTATAAAGAGGGTTTCGGTCATCAGTTTGGGTGAACGATGAGGGCACATAAAACCAAATATGTATGCTTCTGTAAGTTATGTGTGGTGTGTGTGTGTGTGTGTGTGTGTGTGTGTGGGTTACGATTATGTTCATATGTGTGTGTGTTTCAGCAGATGTGGTGGTGTGTGTGTAAATTAACACAAATGTGTGTGACGCCATAAAGAGTGGAAATAAAAATAAATTAAGGCAAATCGCATTCGTGTGCGAGCAACAACAATAGCTTGACCTTTCTCCTCCTCAGTCCCAGCGATGCTTGTGCTGCGATGTCATTGGGTTAACAACATGTAGCTGATAACACGCTTTCATCTTTCGAGAGCGTATTTTCGACCTGTGCATTGAATCTTCTGTTGCATATCCTTTTCGTGCCGCCACTTTTTGCTGCTCTCTCAGTTGTGGTTTGGCTCTCGTTATTGTTTTTTTTTTTTCGTTCCTCTTGTGTCACAACACAAAGGCAAGTTGTTTAATGCTTTAACCAAAAGGATGAAGGTCCTTTACGCCATGCCTGTTGTGTGCTTGGGGTTTCGTTTGTTGCGCATTGTTTGTCTGGTAAAGCATTAAGATAGCAGTGTGTCATGTGGCTTGACTCTTGTGGTTAAATTTTCTGATACTGTGGAACTAGTTGGAATGTCAACTGACACATACATATGCTTTAAATGATAACTTCTTATAGTATTGAGTCTTGCCTTAAAGTATAATTGTTAAAGTTGGGTATTTTAATAAACAAACTAGTTGAAGATTCCCTGAAAATGGAAGATTTTTACATATTTATTTACAAGAAATATTTATTGGTTTCAATCAAGTTAGGAAAACTGATTTCATTTCCTACCTTAAAGTTATGCTATCAACCTGCTATCAACTAGAAGATCTCACTAGTTTTTGAGGAAATGAGGCTTATTTTAGACTGCATTCATGGAGTTTCTTTTCTTCTTTTTGAAGATTGACCTCGAGCCGACTTAAATGCAAGATTTGTCTTCACTTTTAAAAAGGTGGTAATCTAACGAGACATAGTTTAGATATCTTAAGATAAATTAGAGCGGCAATAAGGTAAGTTGTCTCTAAAACTATTTCCACTTTTCTTAAGTCACCAGGATTGCCATATGTAAAAATTAAATGTGAAGAATTAAATTAAACTAGAGCTCATTATTCTAAAAGAATCTATGTCCCTTCTTTGACAAAATAATGTAAGTCCTTCTTACTTTTTAACCAATACCCATAAAAATCTAATAAAGACATTGAATTACACAGCAAAGAACACAATAAGCCATTTTCGTTTCTTCATGGGAAGAAATTTTTTTAAATTTCTTTTTATTTTTAACTTTTGTCAATTTCATTGTCTGATTAGTGGGTTAATTTGCTCATTTCTTAAGCAGGAATATGAAGATATAAGCGTGTTTGCCGCAGCTTAATTTCTAACCGAGTCAAACCCACGTTTGACACTCAACTTGGCAACTTTGAAGTGCATATAAGCACTTAATTAAATACCCACCTACATTAAATGGGCGACTTGAGCGTATATGAGTGTAAAAGTCAGTGGAAATTTGTGCGCTAATTGTGCCCGCGTAAAGTATGCTACACAATTCAAAAGGCTTGACTAAAAATGGCTACAGAAAGGGGTTGAGCTGGAACACACACACACACAGAAATACTTGGGCATTTATATGTATATGTACATACTTTTGTACTTCAGAGTTGGCCCTAAACGAAATGACATCAATTTAAAGCATCTCGCAAAAGCTAAAATTTATATTTTATGAATTAATAAGGCAGCTGGCAATGACGCCTTATTCTCTCGTGTTCATTAGATTGCCATGACCCAACGAGGTTGAGTTGCTTTTCAGCTCAAACTAATTGAAAGCGACAGCGTGTCAGGAGCAGAGTGAAAGTTCCTTTTGTATGGATAATGCGACGAAAACGAAACGTTAATCACACACACACACACACAAACAAACACACACGAACACACAAATATACACAGCGGGGCAACTTGCCTATGGCAAAATCAAATCAAGGTAATTTAGCGTGAGAGACAAAAAGCCATCATTTCCTTTCGCTGCTGTCAGAGGCTGACAGATACACACTAACACACCCATCCACTCAAACGCACACACACACACACACATAAATACTCTAATGCATATACAGATACACACCAAACGCCAAACTGTCATAGTATTTGCTGTGTAATTTATATGCACACAGCAGATACGAATATAAATATACGCAGGACGAACCGAGTAGCCAAGTATTTTAGTCATCTAACATAGAGAGAAAATTTTAATAAATTTGGAAACTAAAAAAACTTGATCAAATTTAAGCTATTCAATAAGTATCAATTCAAATCACTTCATAACTTTTGCCTTTCATTTGTTAAAAATTTACTTTTTGCTTCGAATGTATTTCGAAATATCAATAAGAAATGTCTTCTCTAAATAACTACTTAAAGGTCAGGAATTTAAAATGTAAGTAAAGGTTAAAGAGCTTCCATTTGATTAAAAATTTAGCCTAGAATGCACTTAATTTAATTATTATTTGTTAACCATTTCTCTAAAATGGTACAAGAAATTGTAAAAAACATTTGTTGTTAATATTAGAGCTAAGTCATCTTATATTATGATAACTAAGCCATATTTGACATTAGCTTTTCTATAGAAAAACTAGATTGTATATTGATTGCTAATGTTTATTATTGCTGACTGTTTTGTTCTCAATGTTTTGAGAAAATTTTTGTTCTATAAGTCTTGCTAATGCATAATAGTTAAAATTTGAAAAGTCACCTAGAGTTTAGCTGGCCAAAAAGAAATTTTGTGTAACTTTTTTAGAAAACATTAGACATCTTTAGACCTCCTACTTACTAAGCAAATAATTAAACGACTTAAGTATAGAAATTTTGAAACATTTTTACTTAAGAGACCAGACTCAGACCACTTTAAGGCAAAGTTGAAGTATTTTTTTCGCTCAGTGTAACAATCACCCTAATGTTACTTTGCATATTCTGTACATCTTGAGTTGGTATAGTCAATAAAAGAACGAAGAAAGTAAGAAGGAGAAAAAAGAAAGAAGAACGAACAAAAAACGAAAAAAAGGAAGCTAACAAAATACTTTCATTCTTCTTGTTTAGTATGCAGGTGGCGTAGCCCAAACTCTGCTCTGGCGTTGCCTGCTTTTAGGCGCTGCATTTCCAATTGGCGGCAACTTTTCTTTACCTTTTTGGCTGATTTTTGTTTTGTTGTTTGGCCTACCCTATTGAAGTACACTTCAGCACGCACCAACATAGAGAGCAAAAAGGAAAGAATATGTCAAAAGGTAAACCAAATGCTTATTTTTTTTCCTTCTTTGCCCCTTTTAATTTGAACATTTCTCTGTTTGCTTCTATTGCAATTGTTGTTGTTGTTGGGCTGTCGGAACCTTTTGCAAAAAAAAAACCCCTCCTTCTGCCACAAGTCTAAATGACTTTTGTCTGCTTTGAATTTAAACAAATGCTGAATGCCTGTTGTTGTTGTTGTGCTTGTTGGTTGTTGTGTGCTGCTCTTTAAAGGAACCCCATAAATACATGCCAAGTATTATTTTTTCCTCAGTTATTTTCATTGTTCTAAGGCATTTCGCTGTCAAGTTTATAACTTTTGTTTGGCTGAATCATTTGTTTCTCTGTTTCTCTGTGCTTTTATCATCATCATCATCGCTGTTTGTTTGTTTGTTTGTTTCGTGTTGTCAAATGTATATTTAATTTATTTATGATTTCCTTTTTGTTTCTGCTGCTAATTTAAATGAGGTGCACAGAGAGTTCATAAATTTTATCATTACAATTCATGTTGTCATTGGCGAATTTTGTGGCCATGGCTTATGAATAAATAAATTCCTATAAATATATAACTCATACTGAATGATGACTGACAAAAAAAGAGAGAACGAAATTTGTTTGCTTGTTGTTTCTGGTTTTGTTCTTTATTATTTTGTAAGATATATTTTCTTTACACATTTATATAGTTAGGTATATTTGCTTTGGTTGCACTTTGATAGGCTTTCTCTAAATACATTTTACATTCCTTTTTGTCCTTTTTTTTTTTTCATTTCACTTTTAGTTTTTAATGTTTTTTTTGTTTAAATTTAAGTATTAGCTTTAGTTTTTAGTTTAATAATACATTTGTTTTTTGTTTCTTGTTGTTGTTGTTGTCCCATTGGCTTTTCGTTTTTAATGCTTCATGGTTTCAATTACACATAATACTAAACATTTATAAGATACTTTCAATATCGACAATTGGTTTAGATGTATATATGTATATATATATATATTTGTATATATATTTACTTAATATGCCCAGAGTGGCATTTGCAATTTATAACTGGAGCCCAAAAGTCTGTGACCCAAAAGGAAATCATTTTAACTTTGTCTCAACATTTTTCATTTAAATTATATGTCATAGTTTTTTTTTATACAAATTTTTTGCTTGTTTGATCGCGTGACTTATGTTCGATCCAATTGTTCAATCAAATTAAATTTAAAAGTGTTTTTTAATAGGGGGAGAAAATGTGTGTGTGTGTATTTTTTTTTTGTATTCGTCATTTCTCCAAAGTTCAGCAAATTTTAATTTTAAATATGGAAGTTTGAGTGGTATCCATTTCTTGTTTTGTTTTTATTTTTGGCAATTTGTATTTCGATGAAATATTGTGTTGAAAATGCTTTTGCAATCGGAAAATAAAGAATACTAAGTTTGTTTTTTTTTTAAAGAAAATGCAAACGAAAGATCTATGTAATCATGACTAATTGTAAGAATACAAGCTCAAGATTGCTGAAACTTTTTGACTGTTTCGACTTTGTTACGATTGACCACAACCGTTTTTAAATTAAAGCCATTTGATATAATGCCTAAATAGAATATGTTTTTATTATGGAAGAAGACAATTTTAGCAATTTGAATCGTTAGTCAAATCTTTACTCATTTCGATTGCATTTCGTGTTATTGATATTGCTTTAAAATTGAATATGTCCTTGGAAATTTGATATTGTCCAGCAAAAAGTTCTACCTCTAACACTATTCATTTTGTTTGCGTTTATCCTTTTTCACTTATCCTTTCTGTTTTGTGACGCTCGTAAATATGTTTGCGTTTGAATTTTATGGTTTTTAATGTTGAGAGTTTGGGCCAAAATATTTGTCATTGGCCTTGTGTTTGTGTTATACAATACATTCATACATATAATATATACACATAAATATATTTATATGTATTTGTTTAGTTTAGTTATATTGTTATCCTATGAAAAAGATATTAATCCAATTTAGTTTTGCTAATAAAATCTTTTAATCGTTACCATCTGCTTTGGCTTTTGGCTCTACAGTTAGTTTGTTAGTTTGTGTTTTTGTTTTGTTTTTTTAAAGAATTAACCCGTATTTCAAATAGTTCAGTATTTTTTGCTCTTATTTGGTTTCGGTTAGTGTGATTGATCGGATATATGTTAGTATATATGTATACTTATGTATGTTAAGTCCACTATAAATCCAGTTTGACAAATGATTTTGTCTATGCTGGATAATGTTTTTGGGGTACTGTACTTTATAATCTGTTTATCTATATGATGTAGTCGTATCTGTTTTGTTTCAAACTTAATTTTGTTTGCTCTGCTTTAGTTCAACAAGTTTTATTTTAACATTTACCATTTATTTGTATTTGTTTACTGTATTTTGTTTTTGTTTCTTCTTTTGTTTGTATTTGCTATCAATCAATTGCAGGGAAATAATAATTGTAATACTGAATTTTTGTTTGTGTTGTTTTTTTTCTTCCATTTATAGTTGGATCAGTTGTACATTGAAAATGTTCCCATTTGTAAGTGGAAAGGTGGGTTGAGACACATTAAATGAGTTTGAGTTCCCGTTTTTTTGGCTGCCATTTCCGTCAGCCAACTTGAGACCACATTATGCCAAGGTCGATGCCAGGATATCGATGCCAGATGGCAAATGCTGTTGCTGTTGCTGTTCTTGCTATCCTTTGATGCTTTGATTTTGTTTAAAACAGAATCCACAAATAACAGATAAAGTGAAGTGGTGGGAGACATACAAGGAGTGTGTGTTTCTTTGTTTGCGTGTGTGTGTGTGTTAGAGAGCGAATCTCTCGCCTGATTTAGTCCCGTATAAAGACAAACTCATTGTAATGATTCCATCGATTCTCCTCAGTGTCCACACCAGGCTTTGGCTCTGCCGCCGAGCCAGCGGTTCCGGATCCACAGCTACCGGCCATACGATAGCCATGGTCATGCAGATGATCAAAGGCTTGCTCGATGAAACAGTGCTTGAGGAAAAAACGCGAGGTATAACGATCTGGACCACCATGATCCGGATCCCTGGACTCATTCAGTGTGTCACCGAAAACTTCACGACACTGGGCCACACGGCCGCACACAAGGATACGTGATAGTTTTCTAAATTTAACATCGGCCAATCCATCCTTGCCAAACTGAAAGCTGCCCCGATAGCCAATTGTAATACAGCCCGGAGGCCGGGCATCCCGTTCGCCCTTTATAGAGTCCAGCATTGCCGTCAGCTTGAAGTGCTCCGCTTCCCGTAATAAGCGCTGACGTTCCCGAAAACCTTCTGGTAAATTCAGGGCCTTGTCACGCAAAAAGTCCAGAATGTAACGGAAGAGTACACCATCCCGATCCAGGAAGTAGCGGCCCTTGCTATCCTTGGCCAAGGCATCGCGTCCCGTGGCCTCGGCGAAGAGTTCGTGAAGCAGCGTTGTCTTATCCTGTAGCAGAGTGGCCAGTGTTGTCGTATAGTTGACACCGCCAACATTCAGCTCAATGATTTCTGGCATATTGCTTAGCAAATTGGACTCGAAGGAGGAGGGGAGGTTAAGATTTTTCGGCTGGATGATTTCCGCTTAATTTCTGTGGCTCCTTGTGTTGGCCACCAAAACGCATATGGCAATCCCCTCTATTGCCAATTATAGAAAAACTTTCACACAATACGATTGTATTTATCAGATTTGTTGTCACTTTTCACCTTTTTCACATTTATTGTGTGTGTGTGTGTTTGTGTTGTGTTTACTATTTTTCAAACTTTCAGTTCGTTTTCGTTTTATGATTTCTCGCTGTGTTCCATCCGTTGCACGCGTCCGCACTCGCTGAGCTCTCGTGTCGAACTGTTGGCCTCCAGTCAGCTCTTGGCCAGCTCTTGGCCAGCTCTTTGCAGACTCTTTGGCTCTATTCACTCGCTCATTGGTGTAGATTTTTCTGTATGCGTTGTAGAAACTTTTCCACCAGGAAAAACCAAAGAGAGAGAGAAAGAGAGAGACTACAATTTTCTCTCTATTTTCTGCGCACACGTTCGAATTGTTTTGATATTTGATATTGTTGTTTAACAAGTGGTTAAACTTAGCTAAAGAAAAAGTTGTAATTAATTGAAATTATCGAGTAAACTTCCTGCTGCGTACAAACAAGTGTGGGGAATCATTATTTAAGCAATTTGTTTATTAGGATCGAAGAGATATGGGTCAACAAATAATTCTTGTTTCAGCTATGCATAATGTTTATAATTTGCATACTTTTTGAAATATATTATTGCATACTTTTCAAGTCCTTGGCATGTCAAGTATCCACAGGCTTTATTTACAATTTACATTTTCATTTTTTCCGACACCATGACACTGACATTAACATGCCACAACAGCAGCAGCAGCAGCAGGAGGAGCAGCAGCAGCAGCATGCAACTAGTTGGGATGCCTTGGCTAGTTTGGCTGCTTGCCAAAATGGGCGACTGTCACCACCTTTGACACACAAGCCACCACCCTCTTATCCGCCGCCCTTGAAGCCTGCGGCTATCACAGAACGCCCTTTAGTTGCTCACCTGTTTGGCATTAACAATTCATGGCGACTGTTGACAGAAATGGGAAGGCAACTCAAAGTGAAACTCGCTGCAACATAATCAACAACAAGAGAAATTGCCACTGAGAGACCAAAGTCCTTATTCTCCATGCGTAAAATAAAGACAGAGAGCAAGAGAGAAGGAGAGAGTGTGAGAAGGATAGATAGATATACGCACTGTCACACACACACACACATAGCTAATTGCAATGGAAGCTCTTCAACTTTTAGATGAGAATGGGATTTGCTTTTAGTGCGTTCAACTTGCCCCCCCAAACCCTGTTTGTTTTGTTTGTGCCGCCCCTCATTTTGTTTACTCGGTTCATTTCCGTTTCCTCCAGATATTCCTTAGCCTTACCCCTCCCTCACCCACCCGTAGACCCCTTAGCTGCCTAGCTGCTCGTTAACCAGTGTTGTTGCTTGTCAAACTTCGCTGGCTTCGAAGTATTCGCGGTCATGAATTTGCGGTTTTTGGCAAGCATTTAGATGCCAGCAACAATTTACGCGCCATTACACGCCACGTGCATCTGTATGTGTGTGTGTGTGTGTGTGTGTGTGTGTGTGTGTGTGTGTGAGCTGTGCTTGTATTGGTACATGGGGCTACATACTGCTCTCTTGTGGTTTGTCTTTACTTTGGTTTTCCTCTTGTCTGCCTCACTGGCTGCTGCTGCGATTCAAATTGATTTTGTCTGGCTGCCTCTGTATCTGTGTGGTGTGTGTGAGTGTGTGTGTATAAGGGGGGTTCTGTGTGTGTGTGCCTGTGTACTAGCACCATGTAGCACTTTGTTTTGACAACGCGCTAAATTGTCGCCCTTCAGTTACTTTAGCCGTTTGCATGCTATTTTTGGCTTGTTTGCTTGTTTACCTTTCCGTTTTGTTCCTCCACCCCCCCTCTTTTTCTTTTGAAAGCAAAGGCGATGAGGTGCAACCAGAAAGGAAACGCCACAGAGTGATTGCACAAAATTTGGTTTTGAGTTTCAATTTGATATTGGTATGAAGTTTTGAAGTACCTATTACCTATCCTTATAAAGTTTAAACTTTTTTGATTTCTGATTTTGAATTTCTTATGGAATGATGTTCTGAATTTTCTTTAAAACCCAGAGAATCAGAATCATCTTTGGAGATTCCATGTGGCTGCAGTTGAAGGATATTAAAAATCATATTATTGTAATCTATAGAATTTTCCTTATTCTTTGTTTTGGCTAATGAAACGTTGCTTTTAGATTTACTTCAAGAAAACTGCAGGAAAATTGCAACTAAAAATGTTTGCCTTAAACCAATTGCAACACTTTATCAAACAATATTTTTAATAATTTTTAGGAACTGTCCTAGATCCTAGATCGTTAGTTCTTTATGTAATTTATTTCTGGACGTTCTGTTTTTAATAAACCTTGCCAAAAAAAAAAGAAAGACTAATGCCTCCACTTATCATTATATTATATTGACAATAGTAAAATTGTAATTAATAAAAGTCGCCTAAAAAGGTAATTTACTATTCGAATAAACAAATCCCATAAAAGCAAATTGCATACTTTTGAGTCAGAATGTGTTTGCGTGCTGAAGGCAACAAATGGATACAATGATAAAATGCATTGCCACCAAATTTGATGGAATTCTCCAAGGTTGATGGTTATCAATCAATGCAAAAGAAAATATTTTTAGATTGAATTGTGGAATCCGATGTTGCTCAAATGATTTGCTGCACTAGAATTGGCAGTACAAATAGCACGGCCCACAAAATGCCAAACTAAACAAATCAAAAAACCAATACAATTACGCCCTCAATACATACACACCCCAAAAAATACACAGACATATGAAAAGATAGAAAAGTCTGATATTTCCTGTACAGACACAACGAAATTTGAGAGCTGACAGGCGTTAAATATTGACACAACTAATGGTAATAGAATCAGATTTCCAAGACGAAAAAAGAAACAAACTTCCGACCCATGAAAATGTATGGAGTGAAAAATGATTGGCAAATTCCAAGACACTTTTTCATTTTGTATAATACAAACTGTTGATGTCGTGCACACGGAATGGTTTTACAAATGGCTTCTACTAATTGCCTCCAACCACAGGCAGCTCAAGGATCTAACCCCCCCAGCACTTATATAAATGTATGCAAATGTGAATTGTGAATGCGTACGAGTGCATGTATGTATGTATGTATATGAATGCATGCGTATGCATAATGCCACCGATTTGCCAGGAGTGTAGCATATTTATAGCCACAAGCAAAAGTAATGCAAACTCAGGCATGCAACGTGCGTGTATCCTTAAGATACATTGACGCCTTCTTTAACCCTGGAGAGGGAAATGCAAATGCAAATGCAAGCGTCAAGCGCCAAGCACCAAAGCTGCTGGGCAATTTAACACCCAACATGAGAAGGGTATGAGATGGTTTGAAAAGAGGGCGGTGCTCTATATCACATGCCATGGAATTTACATAGTTTATATAATAAGAGAAAAGGCTGAAAGACTGGCACTAGAAATGAATAAATCCGAAATACATAATACCCTTTAATGGAATAATGTTTAAACAGCTTAGAGTTTACAGAAATTTTATGAAAAATATGTTGAAATATTTTGTTATTGCTCTCGGGATGAGTTTCAAGTTCCCTTAATGGAAAATCAAAATTTTGCCAATTACTTGTATAATAAAATTTTAAGATGTTCACAAATAAAATTATAGAAAAATAAGGTTTTTTTTAGATTTAGAAATATACATCTTCTTTAGTAATATTGTTTAAAAAAAGGTGATTAAAGACTTTTGCCATAATGATCTCAATTTGAAACAAATTGCTTTTATTTTTACTTCAAGGTTAATACAACTTTTACACACCTGAAAAATGAAAAGAGGTTTTCAAGTGTCATATGTCATATGTGTGATGAAGATGATGATGCTGAAGGTGTTGCCAACAGAAGTAGCGTATGGAGTGAGAATGAGGCGGAGTGGGGTGGCAAAAATGTAATATGCATAACTCGTGCAAGGAGATCCAAGTTGGTAGAAGTCAACTAAGACAGCTGCCTGCCGTTGACGTAGACGTTGATTTTATTTACTGCTGGCAGCAACAGTTTGCTACTGGCATCCATTTGGCACACCCAACCCTCATCTCTTAACCCCCTCGTCCGCCCTACATGCTCTTGCCGTGTGAGTTATGGTGATGCCTGCCTGCATTGTATATGAAGGACTTGCCCGAAAGTATGCAATGGCATTTGCTGCATGTGTATGCAAGTGCTGCATGTGATATATGCGAGTAGTTTTTTTGTCAAAGAACGCAAACAAAAAAGAACGAGGGGAATAAAATATCATCATTATTAAATATACGAGATGCTGATGTCTCCATGGCTGTGCATGTTCTAAATGGATTATTTAAAACCCATAATTCACATAGGCCATGGGCGTAACAGGGTCAAAGGATATCTCAATCGAACATTTTTAAGTCACTAGAATTAGTAGTTGAATGCTTACATTCCTTACATTCTATTTTAAATTAGATTTTAAACTTGGAAAGCAAAATCAAACAATAAATTGCCTTCTATATACATATAAAGTTTTCTTAAAATAGAATGAAACACATTGTGTGCTTTATAATGGCTCATTATATTAGAATTTTAAAAGTAAATTTCATTGCTTTTCACCTGAATGCGATTCTGAGCAGGTATTTAATGTACATAGTCAAGAATTTATAAAGTTCTCCTTCACTAATTTTGTATTGGAATCAATAATTCGACAATTGCTGTTAGTTTAATAATTCAAGTTCTTGGGGTTTCCTCATAGAGCTTCCCATTCATGTAACGCCCATGGGTGAGACTTCAGCAACAGTCGGAAAGCAACAGCCAATAGCACGCCACAGCAACAACAATGAAAGGCAACTTGGCTGTGAAATTGTTTACAATATTCCCCTCTTCTATCACCCCCCATCACCCCCTCTCAGACACACTTGCAATTCATCTATCAGTGCATGTTGTTGGCACGTTCCCCATGAACGAAGCAAATAAATTTCGATATAAAGCTTTTTCAATCTCTCTCTTGTTTTGTTTTGTTTTTTGTTTTGTTTTGCTTTCTCTTTTATTGCATTGGCTTGTTTTCGTATGCTTTTATTTACAAGTTGGTGTTTTTTCTTTTCTATTTGTTATTCTTGTTTGCGATTTTCCTAGTTTTTCCCCCACAAAATGTTGCCGCTAAATATCAGCTGACCAATTTTAAGCTGTTTATATACATTTTTAGCCCAAAACAAAAAGAGGGTGGACGAGTACACCTAGACCCCGCTTTGCGTCGTTTCGTTTTGCGTTTTTTCGAAGTTGCGTCGCTGCTTTATTAGTACTAATTTTCGCTGTGCGTCGTAAAATTCTCGTTGTTGCGTTGTTTTGAGTACGAGTGTTTAACTTTTTTTTTCTTAATCAGCCATTGTGGCAACGCCAATATCAACTTTTACCAACATTGCCTTTGAATTTTTGTCAGTTTTACGTTTTTCAACATTGACATCTAGCTTACCTACTTGTGTTTATAATTGCGTCTTGCTATCAAAACTCGGGGAAGGTTTAGTAGAAATGTTCGTAGAACAGTGTTTATCCTCCAAACAAATTTCAAAAGCGATGGGCTTGATTGACGAAGCAATGGAGAATTTTTATAAAAAACGATCCTGACAATGACAGAAGTTTTAAGGTATCCCAGGCGGTAGCTGCAAACATCAACTGCTACCAAGAAATTTATTTAAATTTACAAACCAAACTCTGGACAAATTTTTGGTGAACGAAGCCACTAAAAACTCATAAAGATTAAATAATTGAACAGGTTTTTTTGATTTAATGGAAGCAATTTTTTTTTTAATGAATGAATGCAATAATATTTTTGTTTTTAAATGTTTACTTTGTTTAATTTTTCTTTCTAGAAATTAGTATTTTCATAGCCCGGGAACCTATCTTTGATCTTTCCATGGTTGCCTGTAGAAAATCTTAATTCATTTTGCGTCGTTTCAGTTTGCGTCGTGTTTTTTTGGAACGTATCCCCAACGCAAAGCGAGGTCTAGGTGTATATGCATTTCGTATGAATTGTAGGAAAATGTTGAATAGAATAGACTATTTTCATTGTCTGAAATTAATCGTGCTTAAATTGTAAGCATTTGTGCAAAGATTGTGAAAGCATTTTATAACTAAAGAATAAATATTTATTCAGAAAGCATTTGGATTTTAAGTATCTCCAACACAGCGTAAAATTGGCAAAGAAAACTTTTTTCGCACTCGCTTTTTCTTCGACTTCAGCTAATTAAAGAGTTTTCTTGGAAAAGTATTCAAGGTGAACAAGTTTCCAAAAATTGAAAAGTTTTGTTCGCAAATTGCTTGGAAAAGTTTATGTGAAGGAAAAATCTACAACAGAATGTTGAAATGTTTCATCCTTTAATTGTGCATTTCATTTCATTTCGAAATATTGCATCTTCTATAAATATATGCAAACGAATGTGGCGAATTCAACAACAGCTGAGTTAAGAAGAACATCAACTCATGGCCTCATTTTTATTGCCCAGTTTGTGTTGCAGGCACAGATAGATAGAAAGATAGTATTCTGTTTTTTTGTGTTTATTTCAACGGAACAAATAAAAATCTATCGTAAAATTAAATAAAAATAATTGCTATTTGCATATGGAAAGCAAGCGGAAAAAACCAACAAAATACTATCTGTAAATTTGTTGATTGCATTTTATGGGGCTTTTTGCAATGGCAGCTGCTGCCCCCACACAAGATATGAGCAAACAAATGGCATCAGTTTATTGCACTGGAAAATGCACGAGAACTGGGAAACATGGAAATGCCGGATGTCCACATGGTGTGGGCTTGTTGTGGATATTAACACTGATGATTCCTCTTGCCACCTTGATTGTTGGCTCTGGAGCGGAGCGTACCAATGTGGGTGAGTTTTTGCATAAAGTCATCGAAATGCCAAAAACATGCCCAAAAATCATATAATTTGTCGTTCATTTATGGTTACATAAGCGGTGCTCGTATTTGCATTTGTGGCACATCCAAAAAGAGACAATGAATGTGCCCCACATTTACATACTCTCTGTGGCAATTATTTTTAAGCATTAAAGAGGCAAATTTCTGTGCGTCGTTTCTCACATAGAGATAACTAAAGAATAAACAGAACAAGCTGAGCAAAACAGAAAATATAAATGCATATATGTATGTGTGAATATATCTATCTACATATGTATGTTTGTAGAATTTGTTTTAAGTGAATGACCAATTAAAAACGCTTTGACAGTGAGAAAATAAAGAAACTTTCATTAAATTTTTATTTATTAATTTCATCATATTTAGCGTGAGTCTTTTTAAAATTTAATCAATGTACAAAATGTAGTTATTAATTGGACATTAATGCTATAAACTTTCAAAGTTGTTAAGTGTTAATGTTCGGAAACCAACTGCCTAGTTAGACTGTTTAAGGCGATACCGCCTATTTGATTTATTGTTCAATAAAACTAAACTAAGCTTTCTACCCGATATCGATTACATATCGATACCAGCGAACTCGATAACAATTTCATGGTAATATGACACTGCAATTCGATCATTTTCTTACTGCACTAACAATATGGAATACAAATCAACTTTCTTACATGCTAACAATAATAATGCATCAGAAACAGGTAATAAAACGACCCCAAATTTTGGAAAAAAATACAATAAATTTAATGAAAAACATATATTCGAACAACTTTCAAAAAGTCGTAATTAGTTTCCCAAGAAAAAATATACAAGAAAATATAGTTAAAATATATAGCTTATCGAATTTCAACTTTAAATACTTTAAAAAGATATTAAATTAAATGATTTCTACTAATCTTAGGCCTCATCTACGAGAGTACGATTCCAGAGATGGAGAAAATCTTTCATTTGGCCATTGCGAAAGCAAATGAAGACAATGAGGAAATGAATTTTCATGGTGTTACCATGGCCATTGAGCCTGGAAACTCTTTTGAGACTTCGAAAAAGCTTTGCAAAATGCTCAAGGTGAGTTTAAGATTTGTTTGAATTAAACAAAAAGATCTGAGAATATTATTCCAGCAAAATTTGGTGGCTGTTTTTGGACCCACTACCAATTTGGCTGCTCGCCACGCCATGAGCATTTGCGATGCAAAGGAATTGCCTTTTCTGGACACACGCTGGGATTTCGATGCCCAACTGCCCACCATCAATCTGCATCCACATCCATCACAGCTGGCCCTGACACTGAAGGATATTGTGATGTCTATGGGTTGGGAGAGTTTCACCATTATCTACGAGTCTGGCGAATATCTGGCCACTGTTAGCGAGCTACTGCAGATGTATGGAACAGCGGGTCCAACTATCACAGTGCGGCGTTATGAATTGAATTTGAACGGAAACTATCGAAATGTCCTGCGTCGCATACGCAATGCTGAGGACTTCTCTTTTGTGGTAGTCGGATCAATGGAAACATTGCCAGAGTTCTTCAAACAGGCCCAGCAAGTGGGATTGCTGACCAGCGATTATCGTTACATTGTTGGAAATCTGGACTGGCATACCATGGATGTGGAGCCCTATCAACATGCTGGGACTAATATAACTGCGCTACGTCTAGTTTCGCCAGAAGATGAACTAGTGCAAGAAGTGGCCAAGGCGCTTTACGAGAGCGACGAGCCATTTCAAAATGGTATTGATTGATTGAAACTAAAACTTTGAAGTGATATCTGTTAATCTTTTCTATCCTTCGTCTCTGTGTTTTCTTTCTAGTCTCGTGCCCTTTGACCAACAGCATGGCTCTGGTCTATGATGGTGTACAACTCCTGGCCGAGACCTACAAGCATGTGGACTTTCGCCCCGTGCCGCTAAGCTGCGGCGATGACTCTGCCTGGGACAAGGGTTTCACACTCGTCAACTATATGAAATCGGTGAGTGGGCGACGATGGCATGAGGCTATACCCAGCTCACTCCATTTGGTTATATTTCAAAGCTTACGCTGAATGGCCTCACGGGTCCCATTCGCTTTGACTACGAGGGATTGCGCACAGACTTTCAGTTGGATGTCATTGAGCTGACTGTCTCCGGCATGCAGCAGATTGGACAATGGAGCAGTGAAGGCGGCTTTGAGCCGAATCGCCCACCTCCGGCTCATTCCCTGGAGCCGGATATTCGTTCGCTGGTGAACAAAAGTTTTGTGGTCATTACGGCCATTGTGAGTATACGTTGAATCAGTGACCCACACACAGGGATAATTGTTTGCCTTTCCTTCTTCCATTCACCTGCAGAGTGAACCCTATGGCATGCTGAAGGAAACCGCAGAGAAACTGGAGGGCAATGATCAGTTCGAGGGCTTTGGCATCGAGCTCATCGATGAGTTATCCAAAAAACTTGGCTTTACCTACACATTTCGCCTGCAAGTGGATAATAAATACGGAGGCATAGATCCCAAAACAGGCGAATGGAATGGCATGTTGCGTGAGATAATCGATAATGTAAGTCCAACGATTAGTACTTCGATCTTTGGGTTGACAATCCATGTAACCATCACTCCATCATTCTGCAAGTAATTAATTTGAACAATGCACATTCAAATTGAAATTTGTCAACTGTCGCTTTGTTTTTTGCTGACCATGAAATATTTAAATTACTTCGTGTTGTTGAACAAAATGCATAATTAAAAAGGTTTTTATATCTGTCCAAATGGTCAAATTTAACTATATAACCATTTGCATATGCATTTGTAATCTATTTACCCAAACTGTAATTTTCAAATCAATATTTAATTAGCGAGCTGACCTGGCCATCACGGATCTAACAATGACATCGGAGAGAGAGAGTGGTGTGGACTTTACGATACCCTTTATGAATCTGGGTGAGTTCAAGTTGGTTAATGAATTTTGAAAAGCTGTCGTAAAGCAGCCCACAGGCTGTCCACTTCAATCAACATGTCACATTTGCCTTTTTGCATTCGCTTTCGAACAGGAATTGCAATTTTGTTTCGCAAACCAATGAAAGAGCCCCCCAAATTGTTCTCATTCATGTCGCCATTTTCGGGAGAGGTGTGGATCTTTTTGGGATTGGCCTATACAAGTGTGTCAATTACCATGTTTGTGCTGGGACGTCTATCGCCAGCGGAATGGGACAATCCATATCCGTGTATTGAGGAGCCCACCGAACTGGAGAATCAATTCAGTTTTGCCAATTGCATGTGGTTTTCCATTGGAGCATTGCTCCAACAAGGCTCCGAACTGGCACCCAAGTGAGTTGGTCCTCCTTATCCTTGCAGTAAATTCATGTTCGTCGTTGTATTGTAGAGCCTATTCAACGCGTGCTGTGGCTGCTTCCTGGTGGTTTTTCACTCTAATTTTGGTATCCTCGTACACAGCCAATTTGGCTGCTTTTCTCACTGTCGAATCCTTGGTAACGCCCATCAATGATGCTGATGATTTGTCAGAGAACAAAGGAGGTGTGAAATATGGTGCCAAAAATGGTGGCAGCACCTTTACTTTCTTTCGAGAGTCAACCTATCCCACATATCAGAAGATGTATGAGTTCATGAAAGAGAATCCTCAATATATGACCAATACGAATCAGGAAGGTGTAGATGCCGTGGAGAATACTAATTATGCCTTTCTCATGGAGTCCACGACCATTGAGTACATCACAGAACGTCGTTGCACTTTGACCCAGGTGGGTTCATTGCTGGACGAGAAGGGCTATGGCATAGCTATGCGAAAGAGTATATATACCTTCCCAATTTGATATGCATACTTTGCATCTAACCAACATTGAGTTCTTTTTAGATTCTCCTTATCGTGATACTCTCAGTCTTGCCATATTGGAGTTGCAGGAGCAGGGCTTGTTGACCAAAATGAAGACCAAATGGTGGAAGGAGAAACGTGGTGGTGGCGCCTGTTCGGTAAGTTATTCTGTTGCAGTTTCAACGACATTTCTTCAAATTATAGGTGTGGATGGGTATGTGTGTGTGTGTGTGTGCAGGATGCGGATGACGATGGCGGAGCATTGGCTTTGGAAATCAGCAATTTGGGCGGCGTCTTTCTGGTCATGGGCGTTGGCTCGTTCTTTGGCATATTTGTCTCGTTGCTCGAGATGGTGCTTGGTGTCAAGGATCGTAGCAGTGAAAACAAGGTATCCCCCCTAAAAAGCATCTCGCCTTCTACCTCCAATCGCCTTACATTCCGCAAACTTAGTTGGCCTGCCCTTTTTGCACACCTGCACAAGTACAAGGAACCATCCGCCTCACACTTAGCACACTTAGCAAACCACAAATATTTTCGCTATCATAACTATACAAATCGATAGGAGGTGCCTGATTCGGATGCCTCCTCGCTGGGCTTTGCCAATTTGGGCGGCGTCTATTTGGTCATGTTTGTGGGCAGCTGTTTTGCCAGCGTTTATGGGCTGATTAACTGCGTGCTCAGCACCTACTGGAGTGCACGGGAGAATAAGGTAATGTGGAGGCGTAAAGGATTCGTTCTAAAAATATGCATCATCAACAGCAGCAGCCCCCCTCAGCTCTCCTCAGCAGCGGTGACTAAAAATGGGCATGCAAAAGGTCTTCTATCTAAAATAAACTAAATAACATCCTTACATATATGTTTCATCACCAGCTCCTCCCTACTATGGCATTTGGGTTAGCAACTGACCAACAAAAATGTAATATTCATTAACTTCCATCTAAACCGACAAAATATCGCTTGTAATTTGCATAGTTATTTTAGTTCCATTGTTCGCATGACCGTTTCACTCTTACTCTCTCTCTGTGGAATTCTGTTCTGTGTTTGAAAAATTTATCAAGTTTTTCATTTTCCTCATAGGTGAACTTTAAGGACGAGTTGCTCGATGAGCTGCGCTTCATACTCAGGTGTTCTGGCAACACAAAGGCTGTTAAATATCCCAAAAACTCAGAAAACGATGCCCATTCAGATGATGGTGGCTCTAAATCTAAGGACTCCTCCGTATCCATTGAGTCCTTGCCCAAGGATTCGTCAGAGCAGCATGGCCCACGTACCAAGAAGTAGAAAATAATGGGTTTTTATTTCAAAAGTTCTTAAAGCAATTGTTTCAACCAGAATAAAGAACTAAACTTTTGCATCAAAAAGCTTTGATTCATTTTAGTTACTTACCAATATTATCTACTTCATATCTACATATTCTTGATTTACAGAAGTTTTCTTATTCAAAACGAGCTTCAAATGTCATGCGCCATCTACACAGTCAAATTCAAATT
Organism: Drosophila willistoni; assembly: GCF_018902025.1. Lineage (NCBI taxonomy): Eukaryota > Metazoa > Arthropoda > Insecta > Diptera > Drosophilidae > Drosophila > Drosophila willistoni. Next base: position 31,237,898 of record NC_061086.1, on the reverse strand, counting down.
TTTCTAAAAGATTCGTTCAAATTTAGCAAGTTTTTAAACCAAAATTTTTTTAGAAAATTATTTTATGAAGCAAAATTTGTTTCATTTGCATATTTTGCTAGTTGATTTATTTGAGTTTTATGGATCATCTAGGGAAAAATTAATAAAGGTTTACTACATATGTAGGTATTTATTGCAATGAAGCCAGAAACTGCACACAGTCCAAACTTTGGAATATTTCATTTTTAAAAAGGCTAGAAAAATGTTGAGTCTTTAAGCAGTTTTTGAAAATGAGCTCTATTGTAGTTCTACTGTTTTCATATTTTGGGTAGACAATTTTGAACATCTTTTCTGAAAAGAAATTGGACAAAAAACGTGTGTTATTTAACCTTGTATTAGAAATGCTCTCATAGGCGCTTAGAAAGAAAAAGTAACACATTCTCATTAGAAAAGTGTATTCTGATCTCTGGGTGTAGCTTATTTTCATTTTCCTATGTTATTATACATCGCTGAATAATTCGTATTCGATATATTCTTAATGTCCAGTTGCTATAAAAAGTATAGTATATGGAGTCTATAAGTCTTTTAAGTTTCATTTTCAAACCTGTAACAAAATTAAGTATGGATTATCTGATCTTGATGAAATAAAACGATAATTAATTTTCCATTGAATACCAATATATTTAGGGACTTGTTTATGTTATCTCCTGTGTCATTGCACATTAATTTGTTGGTTTAGTTATACATTGAATTTCTGGTTAGTTGTCGTTTTTCTTATTTTGTTTTGTTTTTCAAATTTCGGTTTATTATATGTATATAGCCACTTAGATATCTTGAAAAGGTAAAATTGTACTGTTTTGTATGTATGATGTTTGTTAGATTCTTTTGTTTGTATAATATCTATAATATGTATGTATGTGTGTGATGAATGCATGTTGTTGTTGTTGTTTTGTTCAGTATTTGGTGTAAATATGATTAGCATTATAATTAAGTATATTTGTATGTTATGTTGGTATGTATACTAGTTTAAGAAGAAATGCATTCAGCATATTTCTTATCTTAATCATAGACTTCATTAATATGTCTTACAGTCACACATAGACAATACACATACATACACAGACACACACACACACACACAAACATTGAGCCTAACACAGGCGTACAAATATTTTGATTTCTAAGTATTTTGTTTAAATTTCTGCATAGTTTTCTTTTGTTTTTTTGTTCTTTTGATTAAAGTTTATATTGATAATTCCTGATTTACTCTTTGCAAAATGCTCAACATTCTGCATCAATTTCAAAAAACATATTTAAATTCAATTTGCCGTTATGTTTATGCAACATTTAACTACATTTACATATGTATGTTTTGCTGTATGTTCTTTTTTTTTTGTGTATCTAGCCAATTTATCTAAACTGATATTTTAAATTCATTCTCACGGTACACACATATTTTTGCATAATTTTATTTTGCATTGCTTTTCAACATTTAACTAAACTAATACATATGCTGTATATATAGATGGCAGATATTGCCAATCATATTATTTTTCAGTATTATTTTTTTTTAACTTTTCTTTTGTTGGCCAGCTTCCATCACATTTGGCATAGAATAAAGAGTTTAAAGCTTGTCAATTAGTTAACTTAAACAGACAAAAACAGAATAAACAATTAATCAACCATTGACTTTATTTTATTAAATCTGCAATTAATTACATTGCAATGGATAGTTTTGTGGTTTTATAGTATCTCGTATATATACACATACGATATTTGTAGGCGGTGTCTTGATGTCTCGGTGGGCGTGTCAGGGGGAAGTAGTGTTAGAGCTATAATTAGAATCTGTCTATTGTAACTTCAATTTGAATGTCAATTACTGGCATTAAATGGAAGTTTTGTTCGTTTGTTTTTAATTTCCATTTGTTAATATTTTGCTTCAAGTCATCATGCATTCAATAAAATTATATAATTTACCCTTCATTTGGATGCTTTAGTTGTGGCATACAGATCGAGACTTTGTATCAGATAGACAAAGGGCCAATAGCTTAACCCATAGAAAATTGAAGATAGGACACAGGAAAAGACTGGCTAATAGTTCTCCTAAGAACATCGTTTCATTTCGTTTTGGATATTATAATGTATAAAGCTAATTATGAATTCTATTACATTACATATTTTAAATTTGCTATGACCCGTACAACCTTACCCTATAAGCAGTAAAAAATCAATTTTTTTTAACATTTCTTTAATGTAATAATATTGAAACGAAGTTCGGGATGATATAACTTTGCTTTGATATAAATCTTTGGAATTGCCGAGTATTAACAGAAAGTTTTAACGGTAAAGCTCTGATACCAGGTATTTGCTGCATCTGTTTTGATCTTTTAAAGTGGATTCGCCCAATTTCTTAGGCAATAAACGAGTTAAAAGGGTATTCGAACTTCGGTAACCGAAGTTATACCGGACCAGAAGCTTTTGTTCTTGTCGTTAGCGAAAAACGAAAGAGAATTGCATTAATTTCATAGCGTTTTCTTTTCAAGAAACATAAGAAAACAAAAACTTTCATGAAAGTTTGTAAGCTCGTGTAGGATTTTTGTTTGGTCTTTTTTTTAAATGGTTTTTTTTTTTTTTGTGTCCTTTTGTGTTGGTGGCTTTGGAGAAATATATGATATTCAGATAAATTTTTCTTAAAAATATGGCAACAAATTGCTGCAGGATATTTTTGTAGTTTCAATAGTTTTCCTTGTTTACTTTTTTTCTTCCTTTTTTATCCACTTTTATGGGGATTTTTCTATGAAATTATCTATTATGAATTATTATAAAACATTTAAAGCGTTCACTTGGATTTATGTAGTTGCTTTTTGTTATAGGTCACATATACACATAATAGTAATAAACAAATTTCATACATTATAAGAAACAATTAGAATCCGTAGGATATACAAAGAAACAATCATTGGTGTTCAGAGTTAACTTCAATCAAAAATGTGCCGAAAGAAGCATTCAAAGTTGTTGTTGTTGTTCACTTCACTATAAATTGGGAATTATTCCCGTATATTGTCTAGCTACATAGGTAATCAATAAATAAGTACATACATACATCTTCATAGGACTTTTGTATAGTTTTTTTAATTATTTTGTTTGTTTTTAGTTCATTTTGGTTTGGTTTTTAGTTGTAGTTGTTAATAGCTTTCTGTGAGTGGCTAATCGACCAGTTTAAAAAATTTCTTGAAATAGGAAAAAAGAATTTAATTTCGCAATCCTTAAGTATGATTAGCCATCTTCAATCGATGCTCCCATTCAACTGCTGTTGCGAAAATGCTTAATATAGTATTTTAGTTAAGTTTAGTTGTTGTTTTTCTTTTTGTTTTTTTTTTTTTGGTTATTGCCCATACATACTTATGCATTCAATCAGGCAAAAATTCAACACAAAGTGTTATATATGTATATATATATGTATATGTATATGTTGTAGATATATCTATATCGATATTTTGATGTATAGTATGTATGTTAGTAGATCGGCTTATCGTACAACTTGTTGAGCGACTTGAATGTTTTTTTTTGGTGTTTGTATGTAATTATTTTCGATAGGTTTTTCTTAGTGTTTTTCATCTCAAAAGTTTCATTCAAAATAAATGCCTTTTAGTTTGTGTTTGCTTGTTTTTGGTATTGAAGTATTATTTGTTGTATGTATACATATATATAGAGAGAGTTATGTAAATAGTTCAGTTAGTGTACTGCTATGGTGGGGTCTGGGTGTTAGTTAGTTGGTTAGTTTTCAGTTAATTAGTTATAGCTCTTTCAGAGCTTAAAATGGAATTGTGTTTCAAAAAATTTCCAAAAATTTCCGGAATGGCAGAAAACTTGCATGCGAAATAAGCGCTCAAAAAACACACACACACAACACACACACACACAGCGACAGACATCCTGCATCATTTCTACTGCTTGCGTCTGTGTATACTGCTATTTGTATTAGTATTGGGGCCCTCTCATATGACACTCATGCGACGTCTGCCATTTCCGGTGGCCTCGGCTCAGTTGGCGTTGGCCAGTGTCTCATGGCACACCTCCATGTAGTCCGGGTCGTGCATGATGCCCTTTATCATGTCCTTGAGCATTGTGTAGCGTGGAAATATCGGATACATCTTTGAGCTGCCGTACTCTTCCTGTTTAGGTACATATAAGCGGAAGGGGGTCAGATTTTTTAGATAAAAATTTATCCTTGTGCGGTCCTTGTTGTTGTGGTCAATGACTCACCTTTAGAACTCGTATGAGATGCCGCAGGCCAAGATACTTTTTCAACAGGCGATACAAATCATTAATCAGCTGTGTATTCTCGTGCTCGATTTGTGCGGTTGTCATGTCTAAGGGAAAAATGAAATTTTATGATTTTAGCCTCTCGGCATTCCCCTTATATTTTATCTTTCTACTCACGTTCCAATCGCTCCATACGCTCTCGCCGCTCGGCAGCCTCCTCGGCCAGTCGGGCAGATGTCTTCACACCCTCGCCCGATTTCTGTGTCTTCTCCATAATCGAACAAGCTCGCATTACATATGAAGGTACTGTTTCCTGCTTCTCTTGTCGTGGTATGTCCACCAGTGTCCAGTATTGGGTCTCCAAGCGAATTACTTCCTAAAGGAAATCATAAGCGATCATTTTGCATGGGTCATTTTGAAATATTTGTTCACATTAAACTACCTTTATCATAAGCTTTAGCATGGGATATCTCTGGAAAATGTTGCGATGACTCTTGGAATCGCCATATTTATTCATAAGATTTATCAGCGCCTTCTTAGCCGTTTCATAGGACTCCTCTAGACGGAGGCGAAGTGAACGCAAACGTTCATTGGTTTCAATTACCTCATCCCGAGTCATTCCACTTGGAGCACCCTCATCCTTGACATCCTGAACAATACGCCGTACGCTCTGCGTAAATTTCCCAACAAAATTTGTGGTTGCTGTGTAATTATATGGAACAAGTTTTAAATGTTTAATAATCCGAGCCTGAATTTGTTCTAAACGACTTAGGGACTTGGAATTTAATGGACAAGTTAACAAGTGTGAATTCCTGTTTCTTACAAAATCTAAACCAATAACTTAATTTTCTTGTACTTTCTATAAAAATAAACACAAAATATATATGTACGGAAATTGCACGAAACACTGTCATTCATATTATGGGAAAATGTCAGTAGATACGGGCATTAACCTCTTCTGTTCTTTAATCTGCGATCCATGCGGAAATTGTTCAACTATGGGAAAAGTCAAACTATTATGCCATGATGAGTCGCATTTACGAATATAATTTTAGTTGGAAAAATATTAATTTTTTACAAATACTTTCTCTTGTTTGCCCACCACCCGGATTCGAACACGCGCGTATTTTATCTCTACCCACAAGAGAAAAATCCCCCGCATGCTTGCCCGCACTACCAACACAGCCATCAGGGCAAAGTTGTCTTATTCATAGTTTGATTGTACTATAAAAATAGACCAAGTAATTTCATTACATACATTTATGTATTTATAGAATGGAAGATAATATTGGAAAAATTGAAGAAAATCATGAAATGCTTAAGAATATAAGACTGTTATATTGAAATATTTTAATTTCGTAGAAAAAATACGAGTTAATTAATTAAAATATACTTGAAATTACAGCACATTTTTGTATACAGTTTTAAGATAGAGTTGTGACTTTGGTATATGTACTTGGAAATCCTTTCACCTTTCAATGTATTTACAAAGTTCTAACATCAACAATCATAAGATTAAAAGTCATACCTATATTTAAACAAAGTATTAACTGAGGTCATGAGGAACATAGGAAACTCTGCTTGACTTTGACTATCATCGAATTTACGCTCTATGGGTTTTAAATTCTTTTGGATTTTGGATTTTGTGGTCTATGACAACTTTAAGAAATTTGTTAGTAATCTTTCAATTAGAATAGAACAATAAAAATTGGTTAATTTGCATATTTAATGGACATTTGTTGGCCATTAATTGTTGCCTCATTAACGATTGGGAAAAACTTCAGAATGCTGCACCAATCATTTGTCATCCCTCTGACATTGCTGTAAGTAAGTGTCAGTTCATTCAAATCCATGTAAAACGTGACACAATTCAAGGCCATAAACTGTGTTTGTCGTGTCCATGAATAAATTTTGATATGCAGTGGGAGAGGGATGCATCCATCTTGAAACAGTGCAAATTAGTCAGGCGTTGCAGTATAATGTGAATGCCAAGTGGGGTGAATGCATTATGGCCCATAATCAAAACCAGATGCATCTGTTCGCAGAATAATTTCGACCGAAATAGATGTAACAGACAAGTAAAATGACTCATTTCCGAGTCAAACTGGGGCATGCCACAAAGCAGCTCAATTGTGCATTTGTTGCATATACAAGAGTTATGTCCGTTTTTAGCTAAAACGAAAGTGCAGAATCATTCTAAGTGAATAAACTTTGAACTTAATTCAGATAAATCCACGATGACTATATCTGGAAAGAAGAAGACTATGACGTATTTTAAGTGTAGACTTTAAACTTTACCCGATTCAATTAAACTCTCTGATCAGTTGCGTTTGGCATTCGAGAGATTCTTCACAAAAACCCGCATACAGATAGATTCTCTCTCTTGCTCTCTGTCTCTCTCTCATTCTCTGTTTCTCGTTTTACTCACGATTTTAAGCTACCAACAAATAAAATATCTTGTCAGTGTTAAGACATAAACCCAACAGAGAACACTGAATACGAAAATTCAGTCGAGTGAGCGAAAAAAAAAACGAGTAAACGAATCGAAAGCATAAAAAAATTGTTTATACGCTGCGCGAAAAGTAAAACCAAAACCAATACCAAACCGAATCTACTTGATAAACAGACAAAAGCAAATCTATATATTCTTTATATATACATATACATACATACATATATGCGAAAAGCCAATCGCTCTGACATTCTTGATTGAATTTAATTGCTTAAAAATTCAGAAGACCGAAACAAAAATAAAATAAAAAAAAAACGCGATATACAGATTGTAATTGAAATTTATATGAAAAGAAAACAGCAACAGAATATATATATACATACAAACATATAGTGGAAGATCCAGTCAGACCAATGCAAAGCAACTAAAAATAAGGAAAATAGCACGCGCCGCGCAATTTTTATCTGTAATCTAGGTAAGTAAACCTCTGCGCGTATCTGAGAGATACTTTTCGGACTGATTTATGGCTAAGCTCTGTATAGCTGGAGATTTATACGAATCTGCTTGCCCATTTGAATCAAGTCCATTGTTCAAGGCCCTGGACAATTGTGTCCATTGACTCGCCCATATTTTTGTGTTTAGGAGGGGCCCGTACAAACAAAAAGGTCTCTGTCCACTGACATTGCAAGTACAACAACAGATTTCCATATAAAAATTTGCAATTAATCCATGTATAGTTTTTCTTTTCATTTTTTGTTTTCTTTTACATTTGCATTTGCTGTTTTTGCTCTGCTGATTTGCATACGAAGCTAGTTTCTTGAAATATTTGAAAAAAAAAAATGATTTTTGCTTACCAAGCAATATGCTCAGAAGTTTATAAATGTGGTAACCATACGAGGGTTGACTAAAAAGTTTTAAGCTTGGCTTAAGAAATCATTTTATAAGTTTTTAAATAACGTTCATAGGCGTCCATAAACTAATTGAAGCAAATTTTTGGAATATTTCAACTCCCTCGCTTTCTCATGAGATTTTAAGAGACCAAATGACAACATCTGACTATCTTTATGACAATTTCGAAACCATTTTTCACAGATTTTTTAAAATGCCTCTCGCAAAATTAGTCAGTCAATCAAAAATCATAAATATTTTGAAACTGCTGCCTGCATTTATCCCGATCATTAACAGCCAGATGTTTCATAAATCAAAAATTTATTTTTTTCTGCCAGAATTTTGTATTTATTAAAAGGTTTTTCTTAAAAAAGATTTTATGGTAAATTCATGGATTTGTTTTTCTTTTTTAGAACTTAATTTGCTTGTCATGATAATTTAATAAAATATTTTACATATTATTTCAATTTCTCTGAATATGAAAACAGTTGGGTTGGAAAAGCAATTTATCTGACATGAGAGATGATTCTGCAAATGAGTCAGAGTCAGAGATATTTTATATATCTTAAAAAGGCTTAAGTGGTTTTTATTAAATATTCTTGATATTTTTATTTATAATGTTCTACTCTCTCCCACTCACTGAGATCACAACATAAATGAATTAATTCTTCTACGCTAAAAATATATGTTTTTCTTAATATGGTATAACTTGATGTTGTTCAACTATCAAAAATGTGTATGCATTTTAATGACTTTAATATGCCCATGTACACTATAAGGTGCAGGGTGTTGAGAAGTTGTGTGATAAATATCAATTTTTGCCTATGTTATTATATTATATGGATACTCTTTTTGCTTCTCTCATGGGAACCTGTCATAGAAGCGATCCCCACGAGATTTATAAATAATTAATTATAATTTGATTGAAGGGCTCGCCGTGTTGAAGTGTTTTAAAGGCCAGACTCACATATATAAATATACATATACAAATGTACAATAACACAATAAATTGGCCAATGCAAGCGAATCAACAATGACAATTATATAAGCACATTAAGATCTTGTATGTACACATTAAGTATTATTGCTTTTTATTGTGCCTTTTTAGATAAATAAAATATATATATATGTACCTACATATAAGCAAACGCGCGCGTCAATATGGCATTGAAAAACAAAAAACCCATGCTGCCAGTTAAACTTGTTTTCCAGTAGGTACTTCAAACTGGACCAGACAACTCTTACTTGAGAACACCCAGGGCAAACTCTCGCTCGAATAAATCGCATCTACGTGCAAATATTTTTTTTTGTCTTCCTTTGCTTTCTTTCCTTGCTTGTTTTCTTTCCTTTAACTTAACTTGTTGCCTGTGATTGCCAAAACAAATGTGAGAATATATGTATACCTACACATACAAGTCGCTGGCATTGAGTGTAATACACAACTTTGTGTTTATGCTGGCATCATCATCATCATCGATAGCCAGTGACAACTGTCGCCGACCTGATGCTCTTGGCATCATACCAATATTTCTCTCATGACCTTGTCGTCTTGGCCCGCATATATGTTAAAAGCTCTACCTCATACCAGTAGCGGAATGGCACTGGAGTGAATTCAAGTAACTTAAATATATTTATATAGTAGATCCCCATACGAAATTGTGGTCAAAACTTGTTCAAACAAAAGTTGCACTTTATGAGACATCACGGGCTTTGGCCGTGTCCCTGGCCCTGGCCGTGGCCCTTAGACAGTCCAATCACATCTGAAACATTATTAGAACGACAAATGTTTAACTGCGGCAATCTCCAATTCATAGTACTAATACTATACCGCAAACAGGGAGACAGAGAGACAGAGAGAGGCGTTTCCAATGAAGACGACTAATGAGCAAAGCGTCTTTTGTTTGCCTTTAACTTATCTAACATTTAGCCTCACCCACTCCTCTTTCTGGTGATGTTTTATCTACCTGCGTAAACCGGTTGTTGCTAATTTGGCAAAACACAAAACAACACAACAAAACCAACAACAAAATACGACATGTATACAAAAACAAAAACAAAAAAAAAAACGTTAAGTAAAAAAAAGTTTACTTGTTGTGTTTGTTTTTCTGTTGGCAGCCTAAATTATGTGTCCAAATTTAATGAGCAGAACTTCTGATACCCTTTAGCATCCAATAAAATGATTTTGCAGTTACCACAACAATAAAAATTAGTACGTTTAGGGTATTAAAATTGTTATTATACAATCAATCCCATCTAACTTCCAAATAACATAACCCAGCTATCACTTTAGACTCAAATGACAGGCAAGATAAATCTGTTAGGTCATCAAAGAGTTCAGCGATATGCTCTCACATCCAAAGGCTAAAGGGTATGACACAACAAGAGACCCACCTAATTTACCCAAAAAAAGAAAAAAACGAAACGTGTCTCTAGAGTCGAAGTCTCTCTTTAAAGTTGGTAGAAGCAACAGCAAGCAAAAGTGAGTTGAAAGTATCTTTAAGAGAATATTTTGCCACATAATTACATAAATCTCTACACGTGTGCGTATTCGCATACATGTGTGTGTCTCTGTGTGTGTGTATGCGCCCTTTTGGCCCACAAATATTTCAAGTTCAACCTTTTGCCATCGGTCGGTTACATTTGGTTTGGTTTCTGTTCGTTTTTACGGTTTCTTCGTTTTTGTGTATTGTTTTTTTTTTCTTATTTAGCTGTTTCTGTTTTTTAGCTGTTTCTGTTTTTTCCTTTCCTTTGAATACGCTAAGTTTTTGTTTACATTTCAATTTTATGCTGATTGTTGTTTCTGTTTTTTTTTTTTTTTTTTTGCTACACTTTTAATTTGCCAATTTTTTTTTGTTTACACGCAATTTGTTTGATTTCGTTTCTTTCCTTGGATTCCAATTTTTATCTTCTTTTTCTCTTTAAGCAAACAAAAATTTCATTTGTATCTCCCCTTTCTGACGTCATTTCTACCTTGGCCATTGGTTCGGTTTGTGTATTTTATTTTCTGTATTTTAATTTTATGTGTTTTTTCGTTTTTTGGGTTTCCCTTTACACTTACTCATTGCTTACTTTATAAAGCCTTGCATTTTAAGTAGTAAGCGTATATTTTGCTTAAGAATTTACCCATGCTTCATAGGTTTAATCGTTTAACTGGTTGCTTATCTATTTTGAAAATAGGATGAGCTAAGCGATTGCATTGAATGAGATTGATAATTCATTGAAAAATTTGTTCAGTTCATACTGAAACTTGTAATATGTAATATTAACTATTATAGTCTGCCGATAAACCAAAACCACAGGCACGCGTCAACACGTGTCTTGATTAAATGTACATATATATGTGTCTCCGCGTGTATCTAATCAACTTGACTAATGCCTAATAATTCCCACGATGCTTGCGGTTAGAAGTTTTGCCACAAGCACACACACACACACACACACGTTCATTCAAAGTGTAAACGAGGGGGAAAACATAAGTACTCAATTTAGGATACAGAGCTTTAGACAATTCTAATAGATAAAATTGTACTTGAAAAGCATATATAACCTTGTGTACTTAAGGTTTAACTATTTTCACCTTAAGTCAGTTAAATATCATTTCCCAAATTCGAAAACGAAAGCAAAGTAAAAATCGTTGCGACAATTTTGCACTCCATCCCCACCACCGGATAAAGTTGCGGTTACATATTACGTATACGCCACATGAAACGTCTTACACTTCTTCCATCTGCCCTCGCAAATATGCGATATAGTATGTAAGATTGTTTGCACAAGTCAAATGACATTTTGCTATAAAGAAAATTGTGTTTACAGACATATAATTGGAATTATATTGGCTATTGGGAAATTTTTATTGACGTCAAACTTAACTAGGATCTTTTGGATCAATCAACCATAAATATGAAGGAATTAGAAATGAAATGACTTTGATATAATCAGCATGCATACATACATGACATGTTAATGATCCATAAATACTGCAAAAACAACTTAAAAAGCCAAGTGCTGGACATATATTTTCCATGCCAATTAAACACAATTTCCGCCATTAGTTGGTTGGTTGATGGCATAAACGACAATCGAGCTGAACTAACTTTTAATTATTAATAAATCGATTTCACTAAGCATTCCATATCACACTTTGTTTATACCGTCACTAGGCGAATGTTTTCAATTAATTTGTTTAATTAAAATTCAACTAAAAGTTAATTAATTGCTTTCATCAAATTGATTAAACGAAGCTTAATTGAAAGCAATAATGGGATAACGAATTTGAAATACTCTTGCAAGTCTTAAAGAATCTTTTACCATGGCCAAGAGTAAAGCAAGTGTCTAGGTGTAAGACACAATTTATTTAAACCAATTCAAATAGCAGAGAATAGAATAAATTTCATCTCAATAGCCTTCCAAACAGTTGTATCAGAAAAAGCAAGCCAAAAGCAACAACCTTTAACGCTATGATTTCTTTATTTCCTACCAAAGTTAAATAACCTCTTTTTGCTAATTTATACTCAACACTGTAAATGACGTCATGCCAAACAGAATTAATTAATGGGTGCTAATAACATACCTACATACATACATTTAACTGGAGATGAATCTATTCGAGTATGTCTGATGCAATTAAGACGAGCAGCCACAATTGTTTTATGGATAATTTAAACTATGTATTGTGGCATATACACTTACTTATTGCATGTGCCATTTATATGAACATTAAGCCGATATAATTATACTTCCGTTGTCTAATGAGATTGTGCGAAAACAATTCTAATGGGGTTCGGGGGGTTTTTCTTAAATTTTGATTTGTTTTCACATTCTTTTGGTCACAGTCAATGGCCATGACTACTTGGAATGGTAATTAGAATGTTAGAAGACTAAGATATAAATTTTAGAAATTGTATTTGCGAAATGTGAGCTTCTTAGACATCATCATCGTCTGTCATCATCAGGAAATTTAAATGTATTCATTGTTATTCATTGTGAATTAAATTGAATTTCACATGAATCATTGTTAATCTTCCTTTTATTTTTTGCCAAAAAAAAAGTAAAATGATATAACCTTTATGTACATGCCTACCTGGTTTCTATTTGTGTGACATTTTATTATTGAGCCAATTGGGCGTATACGCAATTATGTATGCCTCACACTGCTCCTTTGCTCGTTCGCATCGCATCAATAAGCCTGGTTAAATGAGCATATAAATGTGCCGATGTCGGCAACGCCTTAACCTTACTAAATCCTAGAGGCACGTGCTCATTGCCATCCCCAGTTAGCCCCCCGCCCCCCGCCCTCGCCATCGTCTATTCGTCTAACCAATTGGCTAAACAACCCGCGGCTTTACGGTTGTGTTTGCTCAGCGTGTTTTAATTAGTTCGCTATGGCCCCGAAAAATGCCTCTTGTTTGACTAATTGACCGCATTTGTGCTATGTTAGCTGAAAGGGGCAACGCCTTCTTGCCACTCCCAACAAACATGGGATGTCAATCATCGTAACCGGTCTGTCTACCAGTCATCAGTTTTGGCACACGTCTGATTTATTGGAGGTGCCCTACGTGCCCATGCATTGTGAGTCGTGAAAAACTGCACTTCCTAAACGGTGCACTCGATTGAGATGAATCACATCGAGTGAAGCGTGGGTTGAGATAGAGAAGAAGGCGAAACAACATAGAAGGAGATGGAGGTGGTTATGTCACTCCATCATTGATTTATGGAGATAAATCCTGAGCTCTCATTTTGGACGTTTTGTTTGTTTGTTTGTTGTTTTTTTGCCCAGCATTGGAAATGTGTGAAACTTTATCGTCGATTAGTCACACCATTGTAAACCCGGCCTAAATGAAAACGATGACAAATGGGTTATTTAAATAGAGCGTGGGATCTGTTAGCCTTTTTATTCTATAGAAATATGAATACAAATAGAGAGTTGTGTACATTTCGTTAATGAACAATTGTTTGTCTAAAAGTCATTTACATAATTACAACATGACTAATAAGTAGTTACAAACATATATTTATCTACTGATATTTTAAATTTGTAGTTTAACAAGAAATATATTTTTATATAGCACCATTTGCGAAAAGGTTATAATTTGCTAAAATACAAAACAAGTATTTAAGAAACTAGTTCATCTAGTTAAACCTGTCTGTTTGGCACTCTGTTTAAGTAGATAAATTCAAAGTGTATTTTATTTTAAATTGCGCAATAATTGATCATTTTAACGAGGATAAAGAAATATGAATGTCAAAATCATAATGAGAATTAATATTTATTCCAGTCATACTCTAATCTAATCTCTAGTGAAATAATTAAAAAATCCATAACAAGTGGCCAGTTAGTCATAGTTTCTTTGTTTTGAAAGAAAAGCTTCAATTATAATAAAAAAAAAGTATTCACCATGCATTTATCTCTAAATATTTAAGCCAAATAGAGCCAAAGCAATAATTAATAACAATATCTATAAATAGTTTTTGAAATCAACGAAAAAATCTAAGATATTGTTAATGACACTTTTGTATGGAAAACTCAGTCTTATGCTTGATTTTCATCCATACTAACATTAAGATGTTATCTACACTTTAAGTAATTAGCCTCAATTCAGACAAATAATTGCTTTGCCCATCACAATCTAAGCCATTAAATTTAAATCTAAAAATAAATGGTTGTCCTTCATTTATTAATAATTATTATAATTGAAGTTTTGTTGCCACCAAGTGACAAATATTTGCTTTATTTAGAGACAAGTTAATCAGATTTGCGGTAGACATTTTTACCACCTGCTGAGAGACGCATGAAGCAAAATGTCTAACAGGTGGAAGCCACAGAGACATTTGCAATGCAGTCTTGTGTGGTGCAATTGGCATCTTGACAGTTTGATATATGTAGCTACAATTGTCTGGCTTATCGGTCAGAGAGATCTCTCTTGAGCATAACCAACTGGATGGGCCAGAGTTTGTGGCTAAAGTAGGAAACTCTGATGCTGTATTTGACAAATGTTTAAATGGCTCAATTAAGTAGTTCTATGTGTTTGCAATCTTGTCTTTAGTTGTTGTTGTTGTAGTTATTTGGCTTGCTGTGCCAAATTGAATTAATATTTGAAATTCTGAAGCAAGTTAAATTTAATGTTAGTGGGCTGTCGTTATTTTGGAAATTCAATGTGCACTCTGGGCCGTGTTATAAAGTCACTTAATATTTAATGTAACTGTATTTGTGTGGCACTCTGGAGGGCTATGAGTGTTTGTGTGCGTGTGTGTGTGTGTAAGTGGGTGGTTGGGTGTTTCTGTTGATGTTTGCTTGAGCTTGGCATTTTCATTAAAACTTTAAGTCACTTTTGGTGCCGTTATTTGATGCTACTATTTTTGCATTATTCAAGAAAATGCTGCCAACGCCACAGTTGAGCAAATACAAACACACACACACACACATACACATAGGCAGATTGAGATACGCATATGTGTAAACTGAAAATCCTTGGGTCCTTCTTGTCCTTGATGGTAGGCCCAACAGGCAACTCAAATAGACGTGCACAAACATAGAGCAAACGAAGCGATAGACACGAAAGGCACACACATGAGACAGAAACTGAGATGGAGACGAAGATGGAGACGGAGACAGAAGACGATGATAGAAAGGCAAGCGGAATGGGATACGCAGTCGGAAACGGAGACGGAGACAAACATGAAGATTGTAGTCAGAGAATCTGAATCTATTTTAGTTGGTTAGTTGAGCCTACATTTGAACTTTTGACATTTCCCCTCCATTCCCCTCATTCCTCACCCTCAAAAAAAAAAGGAAAAGAAGAGATGGCAAATAAAAAGGAAAAAAGCAGGAGACAACCATCCAATTGAAGCCACAGTTTGACAGTTAGTAGCACACACACACATACAGTATGTGTATATGTATGGATAGAATTTTGCTGGATGGCTTGCAACATCCAACGCTAATATTGGCGCACTTTAGCAAGCACCAACAACATCTGTCAGGCAAACCAAACAATGCTCCAACACCCGTCGAGGAGCACAGGATAACGCATTCAGCTAGCGAGACAAATTGACAGACAATTTAGCTGTCAATTGTGCGTTTCTCGTTGTGCGGTCGACGGCATCCACAAGCTGCCCAGCCAGCCAACCAGTAAGGATATTATGCATTTTGTAATCAAATTCGACAAAGCACAATAATAGAAGCGAAAACGAGATGGCAGCAAAACACAGGAAGAGAGTGTGAGAGGGAAATTTAGCTAGTTTGCATTAGCTATTCATTCGTTCATGTGCTCATGTGCCAGCGATTTGGTTTTTATCCTCTTAAACACAACAGAGAAAATGGCGGAGAATGGCGATTTACTTATGGTTAGATGACTGTTAAGTCATACAACAACTGAATGTGAATTCAAAAGAGACTCTCCATAAAGCACAACAGCTGCTCGCCTATTTACAATGCCAACGGGCATTTATCATACGCCGCGTTGTCCAACGCGTTGACATGACAATTAAGCCAAATTGGCAATGGCATTAAAGCCATACCTGCTGCTGCCATTTCAGGCACAATTACCTTTCTTACCCCCCAAGGCTACTTACTACTGATGGCTGCCGCTGCTGCTGCTGGTAATCTATTTTCACTAATATTTCAAAAGAGACGCCTTGGAGTGGCATCTACTCTCATTACATTCCCCGCCAGCCACCAGCCACCAGCCACCAGTCATCCAGCTTTAAACTGCTCAACAACAATATTTATGCTTCTCTTTTGGTAAGAAATTAGTTTCCTTTCCTCCTTATGGATGCTTATGCTGATGTTGGTGATGGTCTGACGAAAGTACTAAGTACTGCTGCATATAATTTCGTTGGTTTTTCAGCATTTTGGGCAACTTTTGCAATTAGAACTACAGGAAAAGTGGCCGAATAGCCAAGTGGCTGCTTCAACTTTGGCACCACTTGAAAATGGTAAGCCACCTTTTTGATGCCCACCATATCCAGCCGCAGTTCGTACTCCACCATCACCACCACCACCACCAGTTCCCCATAGATTGCCAACTACTCTGGCAGCACTTGTTGTGCTTTTAACATGTTGCTTTTGTTATTGCTGTCTCTTTTCGTTTCGTTTCGTTTCGTTTTGTTTTTGAGGTTGGTGGGTCTGTTGCCTGTCACATAGCAAAAGTTGCCCCCTTTTGATGTCCCTCGTTACACAGTCTCGTACAGCATTTGGAATGAAGTTCTATGTGTCATCCTTGGTCTTTGTTGTTTCCGTTTTATGTTTTTGTTTCTGTTTCTGTTTCTGTTTCTCGTTCTGTTTTGGTGTTGGTTATTTTCATCAGTGCAGGAGACACAAAGCACAATGACAGCTGGGATAGATGCAACACTGGGGAACTCTGTATATACGAGTACAAGAGCGGACAATAAGGAAATACATTTTTACATTCGGTCTAAGTTTCGACTTGGCGTTACCCTACTTAAAATTTACTTCTATAAAGTAACAAAAATTTAATTTAATTAGGAAACTGATAACCAAAAGAATTGAAATTCTTTATCTTCTTTACATATAACCATTTCATTTTATTTGAGGTGAATACAGGGTATGAGAAAATAAACCAACTACCTACAGAAAAAGAGATGAAATAACCTGCCGCAACTTTCTGAAATCGTTGTTTATGATCGCTTTTCCGTGTTGCATTTACCTCGAGGTATATATGTATATATATGACATCTGGTAATATGAAAACAACATGAAAGAAATAGTCGACAATTTACAGACATAAAGAATAATTTATAACTTATTAAAGTTTGTATTTTATTATTTACTGCTGTTCCTATTAAATTCTTTTTCTATAAAAATGAAAAAACAACAAAATTATATGAAAGTTTCCTAAAGCTTATGATATTTTTTAAAATTATGATTGATTAGGACTCATTTCATTACTTTACAATCCTTTTAACAATATTAAGAATTTGATTGACTAGTTCACTTATGTATTTTCATTGTTTTTATGTATTTAATTTCTTAACACTTTAGTTTATTAGCATTCCATTTGCTATACTTGAAGTTGATTAATTTGTTACTTTGAGCTTGAAATTTTTATTTGTTCATTTGAAGTTTGTATAGATGTATTTACACATTTCGGTCTCGGTCTCTGTAAATAATCTATTAGACGAATGTTACTTTTCAAGTGGAATACATTCGCAGTGTTTCCTCAAGCTGCTTTCAAAAACAAACCATATTCCATTTGTTCGCATTGTTTCTCTCTTTTGGTTTTGTTGCTGCCCCACTTTTCCAAGTGGGTGTGTGTGTGTGTGTGTGTGTGTGTGTGGTGTTTGTGTGTTTGTATGTGTGTTTTCATTTTTACAAAATAATAAGAAAAGTTGGTAGTATTTGGCCTGCAGGGCAAATGCCTGGGAGTCAGATCAGAATCTTGGGTACACACACACACACAAAAACAACAGGCAAAACAATGAAAATCGAGAAAAGGCAGTGTGAAAAACAAAACAATAGCGAGAACAAAAGCCCAAAACTATGAAAAAGGAAAATATGTTACTGTAAACTGCATATGAAACTGACTGCATTCTGGCCATGGCCATTTTCTCTAACCGTTACGCATACGCCCCATCGGATGGCAGGAAAATCGTATTATGCATTACGTGTACCGAATACAGCCTCTCCACTCACTACAGTTGTAACTGTTGCCCTTTCTTTTAATCAGATCATTGCCATTTTCACTTTTTTTCTTCGTTTTTTTTGCCAATAGTCCAAAGCAAAAGAAAAACATCAAGAGCTTAATTACATCTGGCATTGATTCTGTATTCGTATTCCGGAAAAAAACGTCTCAATTATGCAAAACCGTGTCCAGGCCTTGGCCCCAGATTCCCTAGACCCACACCCACACCCAGGCCCAGGACAAGGCTCAGGCCAATGTATTGAATGTGGCTGCAGTTGGAGGAACTTGTGATTTGCATTTGCATTCCGGGTGCTAGCTGCTCGAAACTACGTGAGCTGATGTTGACACTTTTGACACATGAATAGAACAGAGCAAACAGCAGGGATAACACGGATAACTATGCCTTTTGTGTCCCCCAGCCATTCCCTGTTGACATTATAAGCCAATTAAAAACTGGGAGAAACTCAAATGGTATTCACATCACGCATCATTCTTGGTCTTGTCATGCAGAGCTTGCATAATAATAATTTCTCCATACAGATTTTGCAACAAAAACGCATTTTATATGTATTTAAGAAGAAAATTTCGAAAAAAAAAAGATGAACGAGTAGTTAGTTCTATTCCCCAGACAATTTAAGCACATAATGAAATAACTCATCTAATAAAATAAAAATGAAATGTCGTTTAGTTTACGGAAACGATGTGACTAGAGTTTCTTTTCTACTAATCATCAATCATATGGACTTATAAAATAAATTTATATAACAACTTTTTGACTGCTGATATCTTTTTCATCTCCATCATTTGGACAATTCTATTGGAAATTATGAGTTTCTCTTTCGTATGCCATAAATCAACCAATTTCGATTTATTTCAATGACCTATTAATTGCAATACACAAATTAGCTTTGTTTTTCAGTCATTATTTATTATTTTGTGATAAGAAATAATAAACAAATATTTCATTTTCATTGTATCTTTAAGTTTTAAGCAAAACATTCAATACATAATGTTGTGTATAAATAAAACTTTAAAGTGTGCCAACAGACAATTAACACATGGTCATTTGCTAAGAAAAATGCAAAACAATCACAAGAAAGAAATTGAAGAAGTTTTGAATGCTGTTTTTAATATTTAAAACTCACTTATTCTAGTCTAAGGCTTTGCAACCTTAACACACTCTTATCAATTTGACTAACGCCAATACACTTTGTGTATTTGGCCAAGAGCCATAAAAAATCTGATGTAGATCAGACACAAACACACACAAACCAATCAATATGGACCAGGCAGATGCTTACCTCGCTGCATTGTTTACTTTTCTTTTGCTTTTGGCCCGTCTCCTAAGCTACCTGTTTGTCTTTAATCACATTTGCAATAAACGGTTTTCCTTTTTAACTTTGATGAGTTTTCACCGCTGTCCGACACAAAATTTCCATATCAATTAGCTTGAGCTTTGGAAATATTGCCAAAATGAATGATTTTTTTTTTTTTTTTTTGTGGCTGTTTGTTCAGGTGACGAACAAAAGATTGAAACTCGCGTATTAAACGTGATTGCCTAGTCACTTTATGAGTGTTTGGCCGTTGTGTACTAACTGGCCATCATCAACAATGCTGCAGGACTTGACGACCCTTGTGAACTAGTTACATTATGGGGCAGGTGGGCGCTATGCCACGCTTGGCTGGCCACGTCGTCTTTTTGGGCTCCACTCCACAAATTGCCAGCTAAATGGCCACATGAATGTGAACAGGCGAAACATGCCGACAGGGCGGCCAATAGCCCAAAGCTAACGATGAACAAATCCATGAAGTTCACTGTGATGGCCAAAGGCTAAATTGCATTTTCTTGTCATGTGTTCTTTCTGCCCGTTGTCGATAACTTTCTAATGAGTTGTAATCGGTGTTCATCAAAAGTAAGTGTGAGTGTGTGTGTGAATATAATAATTTAAAATAAATGACACCTCAAATTTTAAGCCCTCACGCGCTCATCACTAGAATAAATATTTTTTGCAATGTGGTTGGAATTGACAAATAATTATCTAAATTGAAATTAACCCACAGTTTGTGTGATGAATAATAGAAAATTGCATTCGAACTAATGGATACATTGAATGCGTTTGTATGGCGAACCAAATGGGTTAACCCCACAAAAACCAAAAGAGCCACAATTATATTTTACTGACCTTTTATGAACTAGTTTACCTCCTTGTGCCACCTGACAAATTCAATTAAAAGAATCTACCAACAATCCTTCTGTAAATTTGAAAAAAAAAGAACTCGATTACTTTGTTCGAATTTTTGTCGAAATATGATTTTGTTGCTCTCTATTTGTCGACTGACCCTGACCCAAAAATTTAATTAATTTCGTATGAAAATATTTTCTATCGATCAAAAGCCAAAGCTATTTGAAAATGCTTTTGCAATTTAATTTGCCGAATGAATTTTTTGGTTATTTGGGCATCTGCATCTGAATATTAAAATTTAATATTTAATGCCAATTCTATCAGCAGTTGGCCAAAGGAAGCAAAAAATAAAAGCAGATATACAGATAATACAACAAGAAAGAATGAAAGAGAGAGAGAGAGATGAGAAGGCTGAACATTTTATTCATAAAGTTCTTTCATATGAGCCAAATCATTATCTGTTGTTTTTTTGTTTTTGCTTTATTTCCTTTTTTATTCCCTACCTTTTATTATGCTTCTTTCGATGAAAATTCAGTCAGCTGCCACTTGTGGCACACTGCCCTGTTTCCGATGGGGGCAAAGAGAAAGAAAAAACAAAAATGGATATATTGGAGTCCTGCATAAAATGCAATTCCTTTCACTTGCTTAACAACATGGCCAGAAAATTCATTATGTAGACTAAAATCTAACATATACATTACTATTACTAAATTTCAAGTAATAATTTCTTAATTAAACACCACGATAATTGTATATGTTGATATATCACACGGTATCTCACAGTCGGATCGCCAATTTACTTACAACATATTTTTTTCTTTTCGTTTTGTTGCAACAAATTGAGGTTATTCCCCCAAACAAACTTACAATTTCCGCTGGCTATTCACAACCAAAAATGGTGGCAAGGGAAGAAAATCAAGAGAGTTTTTTTGTTGTTGTTGTTGTTGTTGTTTTGCCTCAAAATATATATTTTCAACTTCAATGAGCAGGGTTACTTGTGGTTCAGCTGACTGATTGCCAGTCTGTGTCTGTGTATATATGATGCGACTATAAATAGCGGGGACAGACCACCAACACAAACGGAAACACACACACACACACATATATATCTAAGCGCATCAGCAAAATGTTAGCATATTTTTATGGGCATCAAGTGCAACAGGAAAGGGAAATGTATTTTGGCAATTTATTTTATTTCATTTGCTTTAGCTCGTTTCTGACATATTTATACCAACATTTCGCAATCAATGCAAAAATTCGTATGTGAAAATTGTAAATAGTTTATGTGTTTTTTTCTCCAAATTATTATGTGTAAATGAAATTAAAATTCTCAGAACTTTTCAATTATTAAATATTTTTTTAGTAAAACCACATGTATGTGGGTTATGTATGTACACATGGTCAAATGTTTCATTGGCCTTAATACAGTTTTATTTGTATTTGTACAAATGTATTTTCTCTGTCTGATTTGTTTCTGTTCTCAAACGAATCTTGTCAGATTCATGTGTAATGCCTTATTAACACTAATTGGTTGTCCTTTCGATAAACTTTTACAGTTGTTGGAAATCACAAAATGTCAAACTTTTTGCGTTCAACACTGTCAGATTCACATTTAGTCCTATTGGCAGACATGTGGTCGACGTCGGTTTTAGTCACTAATTAAATTATTGGCAAGCCCCCAGAACACAGAGAACACTTTTTCTTTTTTTTAAATTTCTTAAAAATAGACTTTCGAGTATATCTACGTGTATTTCAATACTAAATGACTGAGTTCGAAGAAAATCAAGCAAATCTTGTGTACTAAAAGCAATTTAAGTGAAGACAAGTAAAGTAATATTTCAATTGCGTCTGCAACTTTTCTCAGAATTCATAAAAAAAATTGCATCTATATTCATTGAGATCCATTTCAGTAATTTGCCTTTCATCATAAAATAGTTGACAATATTTCCATCTACGAATAAGTGAGTTTTGTTAAAGCATTTTTGAGTAGCAGATTAATAAATCAGCTGATCTCACTGATTGATTGTCACAAATGTAATGGAAAAGTGCTTTTAGTTTGACTTTTAAAAGATTTACCTTTTTTCTTAATGCCTGAGAAATTGACTTCAAATAAATGAGTTACCCAGAAAATTTGCTGCTATCTATCAAACTGGTTTCAAGTGGAACAAATACATCAATCTACGTCATAAATTTAATATTAAACTGTGGAATCACCTAAAGGATGAATAAGAAAATCATCAATGATGTATATTTTGGACGTATTTTTATCTGTCATTTTTATCATTTGTTATTATTTACAATCATATTTTCATTGAAAAAATTGTGACTCATCGTGGCAGTTGTTTGTTTGATTTTTTTTTTGTTTTCTGTTGACAAAGAAGTAGGTAAAAGTGTTCTTCTGGAAGTCGTCTTATCACAAACTGAAATAAATGACAATTTTACCAACTATATGACAAAATAGCAATCAACATGTTACTGCTTAAAATTCTTAAGAATTATCAGAAAATGCTAAAAGATATATATAATTAAAACTAACAGAAAGCATGTCAAAGCATTTCAGATAGAATTTGTTTTACCATTTATACTATAATAAGCAATGGAGAAAGGGTATAAAATATATCCGACCAGGTAGATAATAGAAATATATACCTATTCTTTTATATTATAGATATCTTCAAGGTATGTTAAGGTTTTGAGTTATATCTAAGGCCCAGACTAATATCTAGACATTTTTATATTTATGAGAGTGTTGAGAGTGCAGTGCTTAGCCATTTCCTTATTTACTGATACTGAAGCGTCATTTTGTAGAGTATAAGTGACGCCAACAAAGAATTCTTGAACATTCTATTTATCATTCACCATCTGAACAAACGGGCTTGCTTTTATTTAAAAGGAACAGCATGAACAGCAATTGCTTTAGTCTCAACTGATCCAACGAAACGAAAAGTCTAAAGAAATTTATAAGCACTCGATTTTAAAATTGTTTTAAATTGAAATTTTTTAAGTGTACCAATTGAACTTTTAATCTATATTTGAATAAAATAGGTAAATGTTTTGAATTAATTCAATTCGATTTTAATTAATTTTTAAATGTTTTTAAACATTTGATTTAAATTTCGTGCTAATTTAATGTGTTTCATTGCAAGTGTGTCTCAAACCATATCCAAGAAGTTTTTTTTTTTGCTGTTTTCCAATTTGCTGTGTGTATAATTGAAAGTTTTATACGAGCTATGCCACTTTGGGTTATGGCTGGCAACTTTTGCAATGATGAAAATAAAACAAAACGGAAAAGAAAGTAATTCAAAAGTTGGCCGCAGAACAAAACATGCAACAAAAGCCAAAGAAAAATTGAACTTGATGTCTAATTTAAAACAAACCGAAACCAAACCAAACCAAACCAAACTTAACCCGATCTCAGACCCAAAACCCAATGTTGGCCAAAAGCCAAAAGAAAAACCGCAACAAAATTTACAACTTTTCAAGTTTCTTCGAGTGGCTTGTCCGTGTGTGTGTGTGTGTGAGAGTAAGTGGGAATGTAGGTGTGTAAGTGTGTCCGTTTAGGTCATCTAGCGAGGTCAAGTAATTGAGATTGAACTACCAAATAAAAATTGACTAACAGCTAATGTGTATTCTCTTCCCCACTGTCCATTGCAGATTTCAAAAAAAAAGAAAACGAAAACCATAAAGCAACACAAAAGTGACGGTGATGAATCGAACTAAACTTCCATTATTGACATTAGCTCTGGCCGTGGTCCTGTTGGTGGTGGCCCAAGCAAACAGTAGCCAACCGAGCGAAGATGATGCAGTTCTTCCACCCAATGCTGATAATATAGAGGTAAAAGCAAAGAGCCAGCTAAATTGCATTAACCCAAATAACTTGTATTTACTTTCACCACAGATTCATCACGTAAAGTTGATTAATGGCGTTATGCATGAGGATCATCCCATTGTTATGTACAAAGAAGATTTTGTCAGTGAAGATTATGGTAAGCAGAGATTTAAGATGTCTTAAAGTTGTGTTTTAATTTAAACTTCTTGCCTAGATCCCAAAAAGAATGATACTCCAACCACGGTGCAGCATAAGAAACACAGACATATGCGTCACCATCGAGTAATTGTGGATGAGCCGAGACTTCAGTTCGATACGCTGCCCGATACGCCCATTATTATCGATGATGTTGTGCCGCCAAGCAAAGAGGAATTGCTGCTGAAACACCCCAAGAAGTATCGCAGTCGTCAGCGTCGTCAAGCGATTGCCTGGAGGACAGGTAACTTCTATACAACACCCTATTCGTCGTTTTACTATCAGGCTCCAGCTTCTAATGCTTATCTGCCACCACTGACTAACTATCCATTCCAAAGGTTTGTTTACCTCATTAAAACATTGCTGCTCGAGATTACTAACTTTTATCAAAGAAACAGAGTACCAGTTGCTGGGAAGCCACCAAAAAAAACCGGCAAGCTGCCCCAATGGGATATAAAACCGCAAACAACCGAAGGACCAATTGATATAGGCAGCCGTCTTGATGTAGATGTATCCAATCCCTTGCATCACAATTCAAATCCAGCTGATGCAGATTTCTCGGTCTTTGACCAACCTCGACCTCAATCAAATCAGAGACCTGACTCTAGCAGAAATCCTCCGCCTCCGCCTCAGCCTCAAAGGCCATCTACGTCCTGGTCACCGACCGAAACGCCAGAGGGTAAGAGAAATTAAAAATTTGAATCAAACAAAACTCATCGAAATTACCTTAATTCCCAGAAGCACGTCCAATTTGGGGCCCAAGTGTATCAAGGCAACCCAACAGTGTACAAGGTAGATGATAATTATAAATTTTCTCTTAACCCGCCTTCAAATTCAAATTCATTCCTTCTCTTTGTGATTAACAAACGCTTTGCCTATAATCAAAATTCGATATCTCTTACGCTCTCTTGCTCTCTATCGCCATATCCTAACCTAATACCCATTATTGTTACCTAACAGGTAGTCCGAGTAATAGTCGTCCTCAACAACAACGACCATGGCAAACCACAACAGCACCAACCACACGATCACCAGCGGTGAACACTTCACCCAGGGTCTCCAATTGTGTCTGGGCAATTGTCAATTGCTGCTCGCGGGGCAGTACGAAAATACGATACGCCTGCTTCGAGGACTTCAATTGTCATGGCGCCTTCTGGGGGGTCAATCCTTGTGCTGATGAGACAATACGCGATGGTACGATCGCTTTCGTCACAAATACGTTCTCCTAAGCAAAAGTTTACCGAAAAGTATTTTCAGCTTTTCATTCTATTTATTTATTCTAGACAATAAGATTTCCGAAAAAACACAACTTTTTAATAAAAAAACCCAAAAAACAAAGAGAAATAATTTTGTGTACATAAATTTCTGGTTAGAATAAATGTTTTGTTGGTGTTTGCTTTATCTGCCACTACTAATTGCTTTATTCATTAGTTAAGTTTAAAAATAAGCCAATAATCTTTGTCATTTTATTACAAACCATTCATCATTAGTCTAAATTGGTAAGCCCACAATCAATGGCTTCAAATTTCAAGCATACTGCATCACAATTTGCAATCACAATTCTAATTATCCCATTCACAATCCATGTTCAATTCAATTGCAATTAGTGTAGGAGTCAGTATTGGGCAACAGCATTCCATTAACTAGTTGGCAACTGGCCAATAAGTTTAACATATCCTTTAATTACACGAAACTGATTCCAATTGCAATCTATATGTGCGCATATATTGTTTGCCATAACAAATTATCAGTTGAACTAACAGTTTGTCCTTGGGGCAACGATGAGATGTAATGGTGCAACCTGAGGCCATGTTGCACCTACACATAATTGCTTGGCCATGTGAGGATTAATTAAGGCAAATGTTTAATTGGTGTTATATTCTGTAATTTCAGCCATCAGCTGTGTTAGCTGTCTCTGGTCTAGTTTAAGTCAGTTATTTATTACACTTTTACTTTTTGGTGTTGGTGTTCGTGATGGTCTTTTATTTACTCTTGCACAACACAATTCATTGCCTCCGCCACATCTCACTCTTGCACACAAGTTCACCTGCTGACACCTCTTAATTGCAGTGGGTGCGGGCCTCTATGGTTTCGATGGAGAGCTACAGGAACCGCCACAGCCAGTTTTTGCTGGAGCTGCCTCTGCCCCGGTGGCACGACCAACATTTCGAGACGGTAAGTCCTTGCAAAACCGCAACTGCTCTCACTCACTAAGCAACTTGATGCCTTTACTTGCCGTTCTTTTCAGATTCTCTACAATATCCCGAAGAGTCTGGACCTCAGGCTGGCAGCTCCTGTCATCGTGCTGCAACCTTTTGTTGCCGTTTCAAGACTCGGCTTGACTCACTCTACGATTGCTTTGCAACGCAAAAGTGTGAGCAGAGTTTTGCCAATATCATAGCTGCCTGCTCCTAGTCTAAATGCATTTAACTTTATCTGAATATATATGTGCGTGTGTGTGTGTGTGTGTGTGTTTTAAAATGTTTGCATGTTCATGTTCCTTACTACCGCCTTTCAAGTGGCTGACAGAAGATGAGACCAGTAAAGCTTTTAAGTCCGTGTATATGCATTTACAATTAAGCTTAATGAGTTAAGTAATGCAGACAAGCCCTTTCCTACTTATGCAACGCACAGCCATAACTATGTATGTATATGTATGTGTGTATTAGACTGGCCTTTTAATGCAAGGACCAACCGAGGCATAAAATGTATTATTTCTATATTAAAGTATAAAAAAAACATTCCTATCTTTCTGAAAGATTTTAAATAAAAAGTGCAAAAGGAACTTTCACAGTTCTTGTCTAGATTTTTTGTAAAAAGCAACAAAGCAAAATCTAATGATGAAATTTTCCACTTGTAGTCAAAATCTCTACAAAATAAAGCTAAAGTCTGAATTCACAGTATTCTCTATTTGCTATCTCCTACTTACTTGTCGCCATAATTTCAATGAATTGATTGTTTTTTCTCTGAACACATGTCGTATGAGTGATATCAGTTTAATACATCTTGCCTCCAGGGCAGGTTTAGTTAGAATTTCAAAACAAAATGATTAAAAATGTGCAAACAGAAAACAGGAAAAGAACCAGTCTAATCTACATACTCATACACATTGTTGTGGCTTGTGTCTCGCTCTACTTGCTTTCTGTGTGGTTTTTTCTATTAATCTAAAATTGAATGACAAACAAACAACAAAAACAAAAAATATGAATCTAGTCGTTATAATTTTCCTTTACCTAAAGAATGTGAATGTGGATTGATTGCGTTTTTTTAATTAAATAATAAAATAAACACAAAATAATTGATAATGTTTTTCTAATAAGTGGAATAAATGGATAAACTAAAAAACAAAATGCAAGAAAATGCTTAATTTGGGCCAACTTCTGTTTAGCATTTCCTTTTAATCTGCCCTTTTTAGGTGCTCTCACTCCATGACCTAGTTCTTAGCTTGGGTGAAGAAGGTATTTTTGGTAATTCCCTTCACAGACAAGGACAGGGACAGGCAACTTGACAACAAATCTCGGTTGAGTTAATTTGCCAGCCTAATGTCATTTCCCATGGTATTTACAGTACATAAGGCGATTATGTTGTGGTCATTTGTAATGCCATGCCCACAGTCCACGCCCACTTACCTACTACTTTGAATTTTTTGTATGCCTCAAGAGTTTTGCACTTACTTACTGGGCACGTGTGTGTGTGTGAGTACGGCTTTAATCTACTTTCACTTTTGCTTTCACTTACCGCTTCCACTGTCATAGGATCTGGTGGTGGAGCCACTGGTATTGGAGCGTTTTATTTCTCGTCGGCCCATGCTTGTGGTTTGCGGTTCTTGTTCTTGTTGTCGTCGAGGCGAATTGCTGGATACGTGGCACGTAGCAAGTAATGCACAAGCTGTGGATGCAGCCGCTTGCGCAACTGCCGAATTATAACTAGAGTTGCTATGGGAATTCGGATTGCCCGCAGATCCTGTTTGACAAAAATTGCAGTTCAGACACGGTGATGAGGCTGTGGTGGTGGCACAGTTATTGGCCAAAAGCAACTGATGCTGACGCTGAGCCGGCGCAGCTGTTCGAGTGGCGGGCGGGAATTCAAAGTAGTTAACCTGCAGCTGCAAGTGATTGGCTAGCAAATTGATGGCCGGTTTTGTGGCCAAGTTATCCACGTGACTGATGCCGGTGGTGCCGGTGGTGCTGGTGTGACTGGAGCAGCTACTGCGTCTGTGCTGGGTTTGCTGGTGCTGATGTGGAGCGGATTTGGCAGCACTGCTTATCAATTGGTGAGGTGTGGGCGGCGGCGGGGGGCAAGCGTTGTTAATACTGCTACTGCTGGCGGAGGATGATTTTCGCAGTGATGATGGTCTCAACCCTTTAACAGGGTACAATGGGTACTATCGTCCGGCAACGCGTACCCAATCGCGGTGGTCACTGTTGTACCAAATGCCTGCAAAGAAAGAAGCAAGAACTTTCCACATTAATTACCCAATCATTTCAAAGGATATTATATGAAAACATTAAAAAAAATCGAAAGTTATGTTAACCAATTTTGTGGAATTTTCATTGGCAAAACTTAAATTTAATACTTTTGGTCAACGTTTTGTGGGACTTAATGATTTATTTAGCTCTTTTTATCGTCACTCATCGATAAGTGGTCATTAAATGCACACACACACACACACACACACACAGATACTATCCCAGATTAAGGCCAAAGTGCACTTAAACCCAACTCAGACTCAGAAAGTCCGCCAGAGCGATTCCATAACTCCGCAGCGTATCCGTGTCCAGCATGACAACGCAGATTGCGCATACGCCCCGTTAATGTTGTATCGGGAATATCGTAAAACACACCGAACGTTGGCCATTAGCAATGCCATTTGGGACAGCCGGCGACGGGCAACGAGAAATGGCGGTCAGCGTCAATTTTGCCAAATATTTGGCACATGAAATCATTTTGCGCTAATAAAATTTCACTCCCACCCGACAGTCGAGAGGAGGAGAGGAGGAGGACAGGGTGTGCTTGTGGTTCATTGATTTGCTGTAAAGTGTCCGACCGCAAAAACTGACCAACACACAAATTGCTTTTAATGGGCTACGGCGTTTGGCATACATACACAACTATACATTAAATTCCATGTCCGAGTGGATTTTCAATTGCAAATCGGCAAATCGATAAAGCAACATATTAAATAAGACTCGATTAACATTTCTTTAATTAATTGAACAGAGGAAAAACTTCGCTAGAGGTACAGCAAAAGAAATATTAATCTCCTGGCAAATCAGTTTTGCTATTCCCTAATATCCTTTTATTATAAAATCAAATATATATACATACATATATATCTACAATGCAATAAAAGTCAAATCAAGCATTCAAATGGAAATCAATAATAGTAAATTACATTGCGGCAAGGCACTGTCAAGCTTGCAACAGGTTGCCAACGCTCCGGTAGGTAAAAGATGAAATCAATTGATTAACTCAATGAAATCAAAGAAGCTTCCTGATGCACCACCACCAAGCAGAAGTGGTAGCCATTCAAACGCAATACCAAGATGCAATAAACTTCTCCCGTTTCTCCCATTGCCAAGCTTTATTGCATTACGGCCAACCTGCAATAGCAAATAAGGTTAGACAGCTGAACAGAAAGTCAGCCTGCAGAATGTCCCCGTTAAATCAATTTCAACCTCCAAGCTTATGTACTTCAACTCAACAGGTTACCAAGTAACAACTGATACAGAGTAAAAGAACCCGACAGCAACACAAATTTCAACATCTGTCAATTAAATACAACCGCAACAAAGACAATTCATAAAAGCAATTACCCTTTTGGATCGGAAAAGGGTGGGGCAAGTATAAGAAGGTTTATTCCAGAAATAGAACCTCAATGAGTTTTACTTCATATATGAGATTTTTAACTAATTTAAAAATTTAAGCTTTTTTTTATGTGCTTACATCAGCTATTTTTGTCCTTATTTCGGTTGGTAATTTGGTTTAAAATCCTAATAAATATTAACAGAATTCCTAATTTGTGATTCAAAAGTATTGACTTCTTATTTAGATTTGAATACTTTTATGATTGTGAGTGTTCCAAAGTTTCCTTTCATTTCAACCTTGGGAAAGTATTCACTAGAGTTTTTGTTTTTTAAGGATACTTTACAATGACTAGAAAGGTAGCTCCATAGGCTGTTCTTTCTGGATCTCATACTGGATACCTCTAAGTTTTGATAGTACAGGAAATGCATCAAGTTAAAGACAAATACAAAGGGGACTATATGAAAAACGTATTAAATATAGCACAAGGACAACTTATCTGCGGTAATCAGATTGTTCTGGCTAATGACTGACTCAAGAGTAGCAGCTGCTATGGCAGGAAAACGCAATATAAAGTCGCAGACCAATTGATTTATTCATTGAGTATTATTTTATACTCCTGTTGCAAGACCTACTTGTTAAACTGAAGAACACAAACAGACAAGACCCATTGCTGGCATTGTGCCACATGTTGCCTCTTATTGTCGTTGAAGATGCGAATTACCATAATATGACACTAAAATACACTCAAAGGAACGCAACACAGAAGCCAACATCCTTCCATCAAGCGCATTGAATCTCAGCTCTTGTTCTGGCCTATTCAAGCGTGGAGAGTGAAAGAGAAACGAAAACAGCTACACTTCAAAGAAGAAAGACAAAAAAAACGTATTGTAGGTCGGATTAAAGCATCGAATTCTTTCACAAGTTCCTTCTATAAAACCAATATGACTATGGGAGTATGTGCTTGTCTGGGTCACATCACGTTAATACCAACCAACCAGGCATACATAGATCAAAGCATATATACAGACATTTTATATACATAAACTGACACATACTTACATATTTGCCAAGATGCAGCTTAAGCCACATCGTCTGCCAGCTAAACTCTTGACAATGGTTTTTTAATCAATTCCCCAAGTCGCTCCATCAATGAAAGAAAAACCCAAAGAAAACGCAAAGGAGAAGAAAATATAAAATTCCAAGCCACGCATATTTCTATACCCTTGCAGGGGGTATTAAAAATTATGATCAGATATTTCGCTTTTGAAAAGAAAACCGATGAACATCTTTAAGAAATATTTATTGAATTACACTGCAAAAAATATTTACCCCATTATGAATTGTATCACAATCATTTGCTATTGAACTTTGAACAGAATTTACGTTTACTCTTAGTCTATGATTAACCAAAAACAGGCTGACTTAGAGTTTTATTTGGTGTCTTAGCTAATGTAATGTTGTAAAAATGTTTTTTATTAAATGTTTTTCTTGTTCAAATTACGGAAAATTAAGCAATTTTTTAAAAATATTTTGTCACATTTTGTATATTTCTGAATTCCCAAATGTTTGAAGCAACAACAATTGACTATAAAAAGCAAAAAAAAGCTTCTAGAGATATGACTAACCTATCTCTTAACATTTCAGTCCATAAAGAACAAACAAACTTGCCAACAACAAATGATTAATATATGTATATGGAATGAACAAGAGGCAGAGGTTGATAAAACAAAATTTAGAAATGCCCAAACCCCTTTTTTAAAGAAATGAATCTCGTCATCAGAACTGCTTGGGTCAACCGAGCCTTTTTTTAGTGCGATGTACTTGTCTAATCACAATATCGACTAACTTGGCAAAGAAATAATAGATTAGATTACCACAGTCAAGTAAATAGACCTAGGTTATTTAAAATTTGGCGCGAGCTATGGCAGATCGAATATTTGCTTATCAAAAAACCAACTGATTACCGTGGACGATTCACTCATCTTGTAACCAGACATTCTCAATATTGGTGGGTTTTCCAAACATAATGATAAGAATATAAAACATACTGAACTTGACTAACTACTGATAATTTGAAAACTACAGGGAATTTGTTTGATGGGAAAGTTGTATTGTGAAGTACATTAATTATCAAATGAGATTAAATTAAGTGAAGTAAACAATCTTAATTATAAAAGATGACAAAAATATCTTAAAAGAAGCTGCTAAGAAAAGAGATATGAGTTTCTAGAAAATTGTAATAAATGACTCAATTCGTTTAAATGGCAAAAAATATATATAAGCTACAAATAATATTATAAAAAACTAATAGTAAACATTTCCAAGTGATCTATTGTAAGTAGTCTCTCACTTTGTAAGTGTTTTAGATTATATTGATAATAAAGAAAGAATGTAGATCTACAACATCAAAGTCTAAATACTCTGCAAATTATGAGAGGTAGAGCTTGTCTAGTAAAGTTTATTTAATCGCTTGCAAACAAAAACTATGTACCTTTTTTTTCTAAATAACTGTTTAAGATTAAACATCGTGTTCATCTGAAATGGCTTCACCAAATCAGATTGAACAAAGAAATAAACAAAACATGCGTCCACACTCTGTGGAAAAGCACTCAAGATTTTAAGAACGGCGCAATATCAAGTCGCCAACGCTGTGCGTGATATAAACAAGAATTAATATAAACATTAGAGTAAGCATTTTTAAGAACAATTGTCGCCTCTTAGAGTCTAAGAATTCTTTGATGTACACATGAAGTTTGTTAATAAAATCAGTTCATAATTTGAATTCAACGAATAAAGATTGGGTTTTTGCCTTCTCCCGGAATCCCTATTCAATAACTATTAGTTGAATTTTTTACAAATCATCAATTTCTTATTCAATATTCATGCCAAAGTCGCTTAAAACAGTTTCTTACAACCTTCCTATATTAAACGGACAGAGTCCGAGATAGGCAATACCTCTTTGACAGTGCCACAAAAGTAATAACAACTTATCGCAAACACGAGAGCGGTTTGCTCTTTCGTAAAATTCTTATCCCACCCACTTGAGGTGATTGGGGAACCCGGACAACGTATATAAATTGATGTCTAGTTGAATTTTATTCATTTAGTCGAAAGCTATTAAGTAAAACAAACTATGAAGAAACTCGATATATTTAGCGCTATATTTTTGTGGATCTTGGTCTCAGCGGCATCTGCAAGTCTCGCAAAAGAAGTCGAATTTCCCAACAACTATCGGGAAATCATTAAATTGCGACAGTGGGCAGGAGAATTTGTCGATTATTTACAGAATGCCACAACTAAGGACTCCAACTTGAGATTGACTAAGGAAAGTGAAGAGTGCATGGCTGATTTTGCATTGGTAACCGAAGGCCTAACCTCTGGCAAAATATGGGCCATGAGAAGTAAGTTTTAAGGACTCATCAAGTCAAATTTTTAGTGCTAATATCCTTACATATTCCCACAAACTGTGATTGACTCTTGGGGTTCACTGCCATCTGGAGTACTTTATGGCAACCACATGGATCTGGGCAACTATGATGAATGTGTGAATATAAACCAAGAGATTACGTCTAGTCAACGTGTAACCGGCAAGTACTGCTTTGCGGATGTTCCTATTGGCAGTTTGCTGCTTGGATCAAGTGAATTAGATGTGAAGACTGCCGTTTGCTTTCCCTCCTCATGTTCGGCCGCTAATATGGACACATTGCTTCGTGGCTTTCTTAATCAACTACTTGGTCAAGAGCTTAGTGAGGACATTCAAATGGTCGATGAAACATCTTGCAGAATATCGGAGCAGAACTCTTTTGATGGTCTTACCATATTCACCATGTAGGTATCAATAATCTCATCCTGATCATCAAAAAATCAAACAATTCTGATTCTTTTCTAGAGTAATTTTATCTGTAATGGCTTTACTTGTTCTTCTGGCCACACTATATGATTATTTTGTGGACACCAAGGAACTGCCTGCACTTATCGGAGTGTTCTCAGCTCGAGCTAGTACTCGTTCTCTATTCCGACTCGGGGAAGGCAAACCAAATCCCAATGTCATTGATTGCCTTCATGGCATGCGCTGCATGTCCCTCATTTGGGTGATCTTTTTCCATGAGTATATGATCAATTTTAGTCTGCCCAATCAAAATTCCGATTATATATTGGAGGTGAGTGCAGTTGCAAACTAACTTCATCCTTGTTCAGTATAACTCAAACTTTACTTTAAATTTTCAGTGGTATAAAACGCTATTTAGCTCAATTTTTACCAAAGGCACTTTTTCGGTGGATACTTTTTTCTTTATCACCGGCTTGTTATTGGTATTTGGTGGCATGCGCACGTTGGAGAAGTAATTGTGATGTCAATTCTAGTTAGTTGAAAAGTCATTAAAGAATTCATTTTTGCAGATCTAAGGGAAAAGTAAATGTGCTCATGATGTATCTGCATCGTTATCTACGTCTCACACCAGTCGTGGCTTTTGCCATACTAATCTACATGAGGATTCTTCCCCTGCTGGGTGATGGCCCTTTCTACACAGGATACTTTGAAGATTATAATGAAAATTGTCAAAAGACATGGTACATGACTTTGTTGTATGTGCATAATTATGCCACCAAAGATTTGGTATGTAGTTTCGTTTTTCACATCTTCCATTAAACTAATTTATTTTATTTTCCCATAGTGTCTTAGCCATACTTGGTATCTGGCCGCTGATATGCAACTGTATGTGGTTTCAGTTCCCCTGCTTATTGCCCTCTACAAGTGGGGCAAGAAAGCAGTTATTGGTATAATGGTGCTCATTATACTACTGGCCATTTGTCTTTTCTGTGAAATTGCATTTGCACAGTATTCAATGTAAGTTGGCATTTCCTTTATGCATGATTCGCAGGGTCAACCATTCTCTTCTTTCTTACAGACATGATCGAACTACATTCACATTGGTCTACTATGCCTCACACACTCAAGCTTCACCATATTTCATTGGATTGCTATTTGGCTACTTATTGCACTTTAATCGCGGCAAGAGCTTCGAACTGCATCGCCTTATTATTTGCCTGGGATGGTTGATTAGTTTGGGCCTGCTTTTGACCTGTGTCTTTTCTTTAAGCGCCTACGATGGCATTGATAAGGTTCTCCCCTATCTGGAGGATGCCTTTCATTTAACCCTTGCTCGTATTGCCTGGCCTTTGGGTCTTTGCTGGATTGTCTTTGCCTGTATGCAGGGTTATGGTGGACCTGCCAACAGCTTTCTCACCTCACCCCTATGGCAGCCATTATCTAAACTCTCGTATTGTACTTACATCTTTCACATGTTTTTTGTGGCACTTAATATGGGCATTACACGAACCAGCACAGTTTTTAGTGATTACAATGTGGTAAGTTTCAATTTAATCTTTCAGTTTCATTTTAATTGAATTTTTCAATTTCGTTTGTAGATGCTTCGTTTCTGGGGAGATTTTGGTTTCTCGATATTGTTATCCTATTTGATATACATTCTTGTTGAGGTTCCATTCGGTAATTTGGAAACCCTTTTGCTGCCCACTCGTAAAACTGCCAAAGTGGAAGGCCCAAGACAGAATTAACTAAGCTCGCTTGACGATTGTCAATTGATTACAACTAACCAGGCCCCCAAACTGCTTCTAAATGTATATTTTCCCACCTGATACCTTATCGAATTTATGGGTATTCTAAAATATAATCTATGGCATGGATGACAAACTCATCTAAACAATTGAACCAGACTTGGTGATGCTTGGAACGTTGTCATAAGGCTATACTAATTTCAGTTTTGCTTACAGTAATTTATAAATAAATTTAACTCTTAAAATTATCTGTAAATTTCTTTGTTAAAGTAAATATATTATCAAAGAGTTTGAAAGTGACTCTTGTTTAGCTGAAAGCGCTTTCTAAACAACAAAAACAAAACAAGGAGACAAAAGTATTAAAATTTTGCTGGACTTGTGCAATTTATTATGCAAAATGATCAACCATATATAAGCTCAAAATCGTGTATACATAAATCTCATTTGTTACTTGTTCAAATTAATGGTTGCAAATTCGCATATATACATAAATGAGTTGAACAACAATCAAGGAATTTGGCTCGAAAGGTCAAAGGATAATTTCCGACAATCTTCTTTTTTATTTTTCATTTTTGTGTGTGTTTATTGTTGTTATTTGTCTGTCGAGCAAGTGGAAAATGTACGTTTCCTTTTTGGCGCGTGCTTTCCTTTTCTTTAATTTTGCTAGCTTTTATTTCTTTTACTCGTCTGGATCCTTCAAAAGGATTTCGCAATAGACTTCAATGTCAAACATGTCAATTTTTCTAATGAGCCAGCAAAAAGTGTATTGACATAAAAGTCAACGTGCCTGAAATTCCTAATTTTATTTTAATAAACATTAAGTGTGCGCACACTTATAGAGCTCACTGTACACCTGACTGACCACAGACCCAAAGCAGGACCACCAACAACAACAACAACAACAAGAACTTCCAACAAGTCCTTGAGCTTCATAATCACAAGCAGACCACCTGCAAAAATGGAATTTAATTTGCTTGCACGCTTCGTTAAGCAGAGCTGAGGGATGGACGAAAGGCAGAGGCAAACAGGTGTGACTGCCTATGATGCTTACTCATTTTCTGCTCTGTTTTTTTGTAAGTTTTAGCGAGGCAAGCGCTTACGCCGAAATTGTTGAAAATACTTTGCGAATCGTTTATACTTGGCTTTCACATAGTTGAGTTTGCAACTCCAGCCCGACACTGTGCAGTGCGTTGCGGCGCCTCGACGTTTTACATAGTTAAGCCCGAAATGTAAACTTTTTTAATTTGCAATAATCATAAAAAAAAAGACCGAAAAAGAAAGAAAAAAATCTCAATTTTTCGGCACAAGAATTTTCTTTCAGCCACGTTCAACGGCGAACGAAAGAAAATAATTCAACAAGTTTTATGCGCTGCCATCATCATTCCCAGCACTGGAAATATTTGTGGTTGCTGTTTTGTGTTTTTTAATGGCACCGCTCACACATGAGCCACCACCAGGGATCAGGACCTGGGTCCTAGATTCACCTATGTCAATGGCATGCCATTGGCATCCTTCATGCCCCATACACACACACACTCAAACACCCCGAGCCTGGCGCCCCCTTGTGAGAATGTCACGGCAAGTCGCGTAGTTTAGAAAACCATTTTGATTTATGCGCACAACTTGCCGCTTGGCTGGCTGGCTGCCTGACTGCCTGACTATGGGTTTTAGATATTCAAGCACCTGTTCAAATTTATTAGTGGTTAAACTACCTAGAATAAAGCTGGCAACTTGACTAGCAATAATGATGGAGCAATGCACAGAAACTGCAAGTTTCCTGATAACAAAATCAAATCGATAATGCAGTCAATCAAACTGCATTGATTTAACTAGACTATCAATTCATGCGGCAAGTACTATAAGATTAAGTGAACATAGAGAAATAAAAGGTAGTAAAAAAAACAAATGAAAGGTAAATCAAAACATAGAAATATTCGCTTTTGCCATCTATCCATCATAAATCTAGCAAGGAAAATTTCTCAAATCATTTGAATCATATGTATTCAAAGGCTTTGGCAAGATACCTTTTATCTATACATCCACATCAAAAATCATTGTTTTTTATCATTTGATTTTGATTTAGCTTTTCAATATCCTTGCATTGCTCTCTATTACAGTACATGCCGTAATCTATAGCATATTTTTCAGGGCTATGCAATGATCACACAGCAATACATAAAGCAAAACCGTTCTACATCCTGACTGATACTATTAGAGTACATTATATATCCGTAAATAGGCATTAGTTTTCCCACTCATACATCAAACATAAGATAAAAAAATAAATAACTCTAATTTTGCTAAAGATAAATCTAATTTAAATACAATTTAAATTCCATTTCAAATTCTGGTTTCAAAAATTTGGTTTTAGCAAACGTTCAGATTTTTGGCAAGTATTTATGTATGTGTGCGGCAATATCTGTTTGACCAAAGTTTAGTCAATATTCTGGCGAATGGTTTTGACTGTTCCATTAGTCTCACGTCTAGTTGCAAAATAAATGGGTTTCGCTTTCGTTTTAAACATGCCAACAGCAAACTCAAGAGTAGCAGACAACACAAATAGCAGCATCAGCAGCTTTTGGTAGCAGCAACAGCAACGGCAACGGCAATGGCAATGTCAGGAGCGACATCATCAGGACAAAGGACTTCTCACAAATATAGGGAACCTTGTCCGAATGCTCTGATAATGTTGTTGTTGTTGCTGTTGCTGTTAGACGTTTTACCGAAAATCGATTACCCCATGTGATATGAAGTCAAAAGGAAGACGAAGAGATTAAACTGAAACGCTAAACGTAACTTGGCCCGGAGACGTAAATCGGCAAAATGGCAACATGTGGTTTGGGGCACTGCAAAGGCCCATTAAAGGGTTGTTCTCTTATTTCCTTTTTTTTCCCCTTTTCATTATCATGAGCGCCCTTTTTGAAACGCAACGACATGATTGAATGAACCTCCGTTCAGCCGGACACCTGCCTGCCAGGCTAAGTAAGCAATGTGAACGTGTACTTTTTGCACCTGTTAGACGCCAACTTTCATCTACAGACTGCCAATTGACAGCCTGTTGGCTACTAGTTGCTGGTGGCAACTGACAACTGCATCCACATGTGTGTTTGTGTGTGTGTGTGTGTGTATTTGTATTTATTCAAGCCACAAATACAAATAAAAAAGTAAAATGTTACAAGCAATTGGCCTACAACTATGGTTTACCCTGCAGCTAGGAGTAATTTCTTAACTATTTTGTAATAAGAATGCAACAAAATTTCGCTTAGCGATATAAAAATCGAAGGACTTGTTTATAAAGGCAGTTCAAGAGAGAGAGAAATAAATTCTTAATAGACTCATCTATTGCCACTTTCTTAGTTTTATACAGAATATATCCACCATATGCATACAATTTAACAACTCATATATAACCTTTCACCTTTGTGGCGATTGCAGGGTATTTAAATTCACCACCTTTCAGTCAGTCAACACACCAACACATGTTAAACAAACTCGTCGGAGATTCAAACAGGCAAAAAAACAAGGTAAACAAGATGATTTCGTAAAAAGTATACGCTTACAAGTGAATTTAATTAAAATTTAATGAAATTAAGAGAAATATTTTCATTGGCCATTTGCCAGGTAGATGAAAATTCATTTTTATGCGTTATGTGATATGCTTCTGTAAATACAAACTTTTGCCGCTTCATCTGTTTGCTTAGTTTTATGTTTAATCAAATTAAATATAGCCTCTGGCTTCACAATGTAAATACGTAAATGTGCAAGTTAATAGATAATCCAAGCGCTGATGCAGAACGCACAACGTTTCCACGTTTTGCCTTTGGCCAAGTTCGACATATAATTTTGAATTTTAAACATGAAATTATCAAGTTTCATTTGCAGTTATAAAATATTGCCATTGATTAGCTCTCTCTCTCTCTCTCTCACCCTCCAAAATTTATTTTCAATTGCCAACAGGTTAATTGGTTTTGCAACGTGTGAATGCAGCAATTACGTAAGACTCAAATTGCATATCAATTGTAATTAAATTTTATAACATTTACGATTGACAAAAATAGTAAATGAAATATTATATATATAATAACTAAATGACAGGCCCTAGATCAGTCTTTTATGGGGATGATTAGCCCTTAACAGATCCATATAGATAATGGGCGGTAAATAATATAGTAATATAGATCATGAGGATATTTCCTCCTATATATGGACCATTTTATTTCAGTTTGTTAGAACCTCCACTTCTTATATGTTTTCCATAGGCTGGCATAAAGTAAACTAAACTCTCTTTTGGTTTTTTTTTTCTTCACCTAAAATTGTGAAAAATGTTTTATGAAATTTGCTTTTCTTAAACATAACTTATTATGCTTATGTTACACAGGATATGTGTGTGGTTTTTCAGTATTTTCTTTTGCATAACTTCAAACGTTGTCGTTGGGAGAATGAAAGACATTCTTTATGGTTAATAAAGCGACATTTAAGTGAATAAATGAATATTAATGCGATCTATCTTTATGACTTTAAAATCTACAAAACTTTCACCTTGTCATTAAAATGCATTTTTATATCAATTCTTTAGTTAGTATTTAAGACTAAACACCTTATTCATCTGGAGTATGTAGCTTCACCAAATCAGAGACTAATACTTATATATCGGACTTACTGACTTTAAATGTAATCATATACAGCACTCATCCACTTGCTATGGAAAACATTTATAGAATGTAAGCTAGCCAATACAACAACGGCAGAATGGCAAATAATTTTCAATCCCCTTAAACAGGGGTCATTAGAATGAGGGTTTCTAAGAACAATTATCACCTCCTAGATCCTAAGACTTTCTATATAAACTTAACACTATTGTAAAGTAAATAAAGTTCATAATCTGGTTGGAGATTACGACCTATTGAAATTTAAGTCGAACTTAGCCTTAGTAAGATTGACCTCGAGCCGGCTAAGTTCGATTTAAAGTTCATAATTTGAATGAAAATCGGGTTTTTACTTTCTATTCATTAAAATTTCCTATTCAGTTAGTGTAGAGTATTTAAATGGAGCAGTCCTCGGTAGATGAGTTGTCTAAGTGGCCCAGTCATTTAGTCAACTGAACAACGAGGATTCGGGTTTGAATCCCAGGCATCATCGCTAGTGTATGGACGTTGTTTTCTAAGCCGAAGGCCTTAGTTGCCAGTGATTGTAACATATAGTTAGGTTGATAGTTTCTAACTATATCCTATACTTTAATAATAATAATTTAAATGGATTCCATGAACTAAACATAGAATATACATATGTATGTACATGCATTTTAGTATTGTGTTAAAAACCAATATTTTTGCTTGGTTTTTCAAAATATTCGTACTAATTTAAGCCAAACGTAAATTATGCATGGCCATTATAAAGGGATAACGTGCATACAGCATTAGCTGTGAGTCTTCTGCCGAGTTAATTACTGGCCAAATGGATTCTGCACTTCAGGTGAAATGTAACAAGACGGTAACTTTCAGTCTTTCCCTATTCATAACACACCAAAACTCGTCTCTCACTCTCTCTCTCTCTCTGTCTGTTCCATTTTCTTGTTTCCTCGTTCATTCGCTTTTTTGCTGTGCATTAACTTCATTATCACTGCACAGCAATTTTAGTCCATCTCTTTGCTCCTTCCACTGTTGCGTTTGCCACATAAAATAAAATGCGTTTGCCCCTTTTGTCCCTTGGAAAACCAACTTTGAAAATTTTCACGTCATACGCACACCGTTTGTTTTATTCAAAGAGTAGGTGGGTTTGAGATGCTAAACCCTTTTACACTCGCACACTCTCTCTCTTTCTTTGGCTAGTGCCATCTCTTTCGCTCTTGTAGAGTGAACTTGGAGCATTTTATGTGCATTTTGAGCGAAGCAAAAGTTTTACGATGTGTTTTCAACAGTTGGTACGTGACTTTTCACCAAGCAACGGCACAGTTAGCTTTTCAGATTTCTTCTCTTCGCCCCTTCCCCCTTCTTTGATCATCATTTTTTTGTAACTTTTCGAGCATTTTAGGCCCTGATAGGGCTAGTCAACAGTTGGCCAATACACCCCCACCCACAAAAAAAAACGCACACATGCACTCGTATTAATTGCATGTGTGGCCGAATAAGCTTTGACATGGAACATGGCAGTTGGCAAGCAAGTGGGTATTGGTAGTCCTCTTATAAATGTGTGTGTGATGGTTGCGGGCAGCAAACGAAACGAAACGAAACGAAAGGAGGAGAAAGGGTAGGGGTAGTATTTTTAATTGCTTTTACGTAAACTGTCTAAACTGCGTATATGTATGTGTGTGTGTTGAAATGTGTGTGAGTGAGTGCGTAACATGCCTTTCATTTCACCTCTTCTGTTGGCTACATTCTCCCCCTACATTTGCCGCATCGTTATCGCTCTCATTGCATTATGGTCGCCATGCCATGGCACACACATTTTTAGCCAAACGTAAATCCACTTTTCGGTGGCAAGCGTGTAATTAGCTTCAACTCGCAAGAACCAGTGCGATACGGGAATGAAGGCTGAGCCGGGGGGGAGGAAAGTGGTCAGAAACCAATTACAATTTCTATTTTGCCGGTTATAAATCACAGCTGAAAAATGGTGCAGCAAAGTAAAGTACCCAAGGATATACATACCACTCATGTCACGATAAAAAAAAAACGAAAAAAAATAGAAAAAAAATGGAAAGTAAAACCGACAAAAATGGAAATCGTACAAATGGCAACGTTGCAAAAGCAGCAAAATGGCCGACCAATGTGCATGAACTCAACGGCCCAGAAAAGTATGCTATGGAAAATCATTCTTCTTTTTTTTTGTCCGTCCACCACCAACGAACTTCTGCATGAACAATGGCGAAATTTGTTGCACTCTATTTAACAGTTTTTACTGCGCCCTACAAAAACAACGACAACAACACACAAAATTCCCAAGAATCCACATTAAAGTGAGAGAAAAAACAAGACAGACAGACCAAGAGAATATGTTGAAACGGGATAAAGTGGGTAAAAAAAAAGAGCCAAGCGTGGCAAAAATGTATCAACTGCCAACATCCTGTTCTGTGTCTGAAACTCATGTGTGTGTGTGTGTGTGTACTTATGTGCGGAGTGTATGAAAATGTGGGAGTGTCGCAATAGTATGAAGTGCAAATGGTCTCTAAGTTTTTACTTTTAGTTTTTAAAAAATGTCAATGTACGCCAACAGTGATGCCAAAAACCCAGAGTTGGTTATAGAAAAGTTAGTTAAACAAGTTTACTCACACATAAGATTAAGTAAAATTCTAACTAATAGTTGCATATACAAATTACACATTTAATTAACTACAAATGTGTAAATTGAGGTGACTAAACATTGTGAAAGTATTTCAAAGTGTTAGAAATCCTCAAAAGTCAACAGCACTGTTAAGCACACACATATGAGTTGCAAGGATACATAAATGGACACTGCAATGGTGTACCTGGTAAGTCGCAGCATTTTAAATTGTATTAGATGTTGCTTTTTTAAAACTACCTCCATTTCTCTTTAAGGTAAAAAATGCCTGAAGATATTTTCTTTTCCAATGAAATTTAGAATGCACATTAAACGAAATTAGAATGTGGAAAAAATAAAGAGAATCAAAAGTGGCTTTTCCTATAAATAAAATGAATTAAGAATGGTCAAATAAAATTGGACAAGATTTAAATTGTTGAAATGCCAAGAACTTGTCCATATTGATGTATCCTTACTTGTACCCAATGAACGAAAGCTGAGTGCTTCATTTGCAGGCTGACGCCGGCTAAAAGGAAGAAACCTTTAGCCGATTTCGTTATTTCCTTTGGTTGAAGCACATCAACCACTCACTTTCTCACACTTCATCTTCGTATCTCCTTTCGATGTGTGTGTGCTGATAAGTGTGAATGTATGTATATATATAGTATACATATGTATATGGAGGTTTCGCTTGGCGCAAACTTTGCCATTTTATACGTGCGACACCCGGAAAAGATGGGTGAAAAACGAAGCATTTTTATTTTCAATTTTCTTTTGTCGCACACACATTGACAAAGTGCTATCAACAAGAGAGAACGAGGCGTTTTGCTTGTTGAAATATTGCGACCGCTGCCAATAAGCGACAACAAAGTGTAAAGGATACGAAAATTGAGCGATTTTTTGCATGGTATCCGAAGACTAATAAGTACTACATCATTGATATATGTACACATCACCGTGCCTGTGTGTGTGTGTGTGTGTGTAGGCATAAAAGTGTAAGGACTTATGGTTATATGTTTTATTTGTATTGATAAAATGACAAATTTGGTTGCCAACGTTTTAACAATTCACAGCTGGGGACTCCAAATTCAATATTGTAAAAGTTTATCAAGGTGATAGAAGTCGTGCACTTAAAAAAACCTTAGCAAACTTTGAACCAATAACAACAACAACAAAAGGTTATAGTTTTAACAATTTTTGTGGGGTGACTTGTAAAAAAGAAAAATGCCTTTGTTTAAATTAATTAAATTGCATCAAATACTTATAAACTTAAGTTGAAATTGTAAATTGAAAATGCTAATTAAAAAGTTTTTGTTTTACAAAATAATATTATTTGTAAACTAGAATAAATAATTAAATAAAAACAAAGTGTTAATTAAACACAAATGTTTCATCTGTCCGCCTTCTGGTATTGTATTTGGCCTGTTGCATAATTCCAGGAAATTTTTCTCACAGTTTTTGCTTTGTTTTTTACTCCCATTACAGCTTGTAAGTGCTCATTAACATAAGCCGCGGATGCTGCTGTCCGCCCCTTTTCCCCCCCACACATTTAAATTCATTTTGATAAATACGCTGGGAAGAACAACAACAACAACAAGAACAACCAAAAGAAGAAGTAAGAGAGACAACCAAAAAATCAAGCAAATTTTGTGTTTTATGCTGAATCAAAAGACACTACTGCTCCCATAAAAATGAACAGTCATCCAACCAAATGCAAACGATGGTTGGAGGATATGCCGAAAGCCCAAATATAAAAGTTAAATTAAAAAATAATATCAAGAAAACAACGAGCAAAGGAAACGACAACGACAAAAGCAACAACAACACAAACAACAAAAACGAAAAGCGAATTACACATAAAAA
Organism: Drosophila willistoni; assembly: GCF_018902025.1. Classification (NCBI taxonomy): domain Eukaryota; kingdom Metazoa; phylum Arthropoda; class Insecta; order Diptera; family Drosophilidae; genus Drosophila; species Drosophila willistoni. Next base: position 31,192,967 of record NC_061086.1, on the reverse strand, counting down.
GCCGCAATTCAGTTTTTTTCTCTCTCTTTTCTCTCGTCCCCTCCTTTGGCTTGGTGGGAACTGGTTTTTGCGGGGGAGGAGCGGAGCGGGTCTTATGTGGGGCGGTGGGGACAACTTTATACAATATATTTGCGTAAATCTTAACAAATTTCATGCAATGTGCTATACCCAACGACAAAAAAAAAGGCAAATCCAAATGAACAGAGCGCACAACAAACGGACAAAACGCAACTGAAATTAAGTTAATGCAACGACTAAGAGATACCCTAGAGAGATAATCTAAACGAGTTAATTTCAAATAAAATTCAGTAAATGAGAGTTGTTAGCTTAGCAAAGTTAGATTATAAATATAGAATATATATAAACGACTTTCAAAATCCTCATATACCCCTCCAAAGTCGAGGGTATTGGAAAAAAGGGAAACGGCAAAAGTGAACAGAGAGAAGTACCAAAGGCTGAAGCAAAAGCGCCACTCGTAAAATTTACGCACTCCCACACAATACTTGGGTGTGCGTACACACACATATGTGTGTGTGTGTGTGTATCTACGCGCGTGTGTGTGCACAGAAGGAAGCTGAACATCAGAGAGAACACATGGGTCTTTAAGCAACCGCTTTTGCATTGTTTCATTAACTCCGGCCTCGACACTTCCTTCTGCTTTTGCTGAGCATCCTGATAACTTTTTACGGTCCGGTATTTCTGCTTCGTTTTTTTTTTTTCCTGCTCGCTCATCTTTTCTTTAAGACATCACTCATTGATATCAATGAATGTCTACCACGTACACTGGGAAAAATATAATGATTACAATGTTCATGCCTACAGCATTTCAGTCCATTAGAAATAGGCCAAGTCTGGACCCCAAATCGAGGAGGTGTCTCTTATCACAGGATTATTCATGGATAACATAAATCGCCTGTGAGTGAGAAAACTCAGCGGGAGATTAAGTATATAAACTGTTAACAACTGATGTCAGTTGAAATTTAAGCCGGTACAAGGTTTATTGGAAAAAGTATTAGAAAAATGTATGTATTTCAGTTTTGATCTACCCATATGAACTAGATTCAATTAAAGTAAAACGAATTTTGCATTTATGTAAAGGTTTTATTTTATGAATTCCATTTGCATTTTATATTGGACTATAAACACAAAAAAAAAAAGAAACTCTACACCGATTGAAAAGTAATTAAGCCCAGAGATTAAAAAGAGGCAAATCCTCTGACGAAATGAAATTCGTTTGCTGTCCCATACGAGTAGCAATATGTGTGTGTGTGCGTGTGTGTGTGTGTCTAATGAAACTTTTCCAATTTCTATCTCTGTGCCTCTTCTTGGCCCACCAATATGCTAATGCTGGTTTTGAATTCAAAATGATGGGACTACATTTGCAACTCTACGAGAACTTGTCTTGATGAGAGGTAACTAACTCATTTGCTGGCACCTTTTCCTGTTGGTCATTTCTCCGAGCTGTTGTTTCATTTTCATGGACAATTACTGCTCTGGCTAAAGTTTTCAAGGTCTGACAACAAAGTGGGCAAGCTTTTAGTATATAAATTAATGTTGTTTCCCATTGTCTTGAAACTCGACTTGTTTCTTTGTTTCTCAGTACGTTTTTTTGTTTTTGCTGTTTCGTGTTTTTGAAACTTTTCTCGACTACAGTATATGTATGTTCTCTTTTTTTTTTTTTTTTTGCACTTTTTGCTTTCTGTGTTACTGGTGTTTTGTGTTTTTGCTGAGTGGCAAGTACACACGCATACATGGGCGAGGGAAAAAGTAAATATAAAGGACATTAAGTGGCGTTAAACAGACGTGAGCATGCAACACAGCCGCAACATGTGAAAAAACAAGCAAAAGTCAAGAAGAGCAAAAAAGCAAAAACCCATTTATGAGCTCAGCACTTGAAGTTGTTTAAATGAGCGGAAAAAACACAAAAACCGAAGAAAAACATTTATTAGCATAATAAGCACATGAAGAGCTCAATATAAGAAACCACATGCATATATGTATATATAGGTTGATATTTCTCTAGATCTTGTACATGGCCCACTGAAATAAAGATTCAAAGGTAAAAGTAACAGCAAGTTTCCATTCCCTAAATAAAACTTCATGCCATAAAACTTGTCATAAAAGTCAGGAACACATAAGGAAGTTCTTCAGCATTAGGATCTTTAATTCTTAACATTTTAACCTAAAATCTCATCAAAAAATTTAAGACAAGTTGGATCAACATCTTAACAATCATAGTTTAATACTCTAAAGAAATAAAACTTGTAACAAACATTTAAACAGGAATTTATAAGACTTCTTGTTGACATGGCAATATCAAATTTTAGTCCTTAGATAACAATCCTTTGTTAATACTGTATAAATATATCCTTACTTTAGAGAAAAATTTCGAAGCAGTAGGTTAAGATAGGCTTGGCTTAATGTTGAGTATTTTCAATTAAGAAGCTTTTAAAATCATCCCAAAACGAAGAATTTCTCTAGAAATGTTTAATCCTTAATAATCCTCAAGGGACAACGTAGATAACCAAAAATGATTTATAACTTTACTCCTTGAACCTCTAGAAAATATATGGCCAGAAAGAGGTTAAGCCATTAATTAAATTAAAAACCACTAAAATGCTGAATTTGCGATTAAATATTTGGGATGTTAGGAGGATTATAAGGAATGACATGAAAAGAAACTGTCATATATTTAACACTACATAAAGAACTATCCCATATAGTGCCAAGTATTCACAGATTATTATTGGACAAAATAGGTTTTATTTTTCGTTTCATATTATAGTTAATCATAGTGATTATTTGTTTAATTAAACGCCAAAAAGGACCGCAGGGCCTTTTGAAGTAAAAACTCAACTTGTTGCGGAATATTCTGTCTATTCCACATATTAAATGACTTAAAGTGGAACCAAGAATTTCATCTCTATTCTTGCTATTTTTTCAATACATTGCACTTTAAAAGTATAGAAAGTAATTAAATTTTAGCTACAGATTATAAATTAGTTCACAATTATTAGCCAAGTCGACTCATTAAAAGAAACTTGCATATTATTTTATTGTTTCTTGTATCTAAAATATTTTGTTAGAACATTGCCTTTGGGGTCAAACACTACATATTTGTATATTTATTATATTTTGACACTTACTTATCATTTTATGCCGCCTGGGCCTGCGTAAATCCCTTCTAGGATTTTGTACGACTTTAGTTCACTCGGTATTATGCACACGACAAACTTTCAGCTGAGGCTAACTGGCGTTAAACTGTTGCTGAAACTTGTTTGTAAAACTTGCCTTTGCTTTTTCGAAACTGCACACTTATGCACACTGTCAATGTGGATGAGGACACACAATTCGAATGATCCGCACACGTTTGTTGCCGTTTGAGTTTCCTTTTTGGTAAATATATTAGAAATCGAGTAAACTGAAAATGCTACTGCTTGTTGCTGACTTCAGGCTATGCTCCAGATTTATGTTGTTAACGGATATTTCTCTATTTTTGATATATTAATTTTTTTTTCTTTTGGTGGATTTTGTGCGTATTTGACGCCTGCCAGTGTACCCAACGAGATGAAGACTGTCGATGAACTGTGCGTTTCAGCAGCTGTTGCTGGAGCCTGAATATTCTGTTATACAGTTTGAGAAGGAAAAATGCCGCACAGTGGGACAGATGAAATAACTTCACGCACACTCGGCGTATGCGCAATATGCGATGAGAGAGAACCCAGAGCTGATTAATATGGGTGAAATGGGCAAGAAAGTGTAAAAGAGAAAAGAGAGAGAGCGAGAGAGAGAGGAATGTTTACGCAGCAACAATTTGTTGATGAACTAAAAGCTGTTGGCTGGTACAGGAAGACGCTGATAGACAGACAGATAGACACATAGACCGACGGGAGAAACAGGCATGCAGTCCACCAGGCAGTCCAGCAGACAGACATCCAGTCGGCTGCCTTTGCTATTTGTTATACGAAACGTTCTTCTTCTCCTGCCCAATGGCAAGAAATAAGACCGGAAGCAAAAAGTCAGCGCGATAAGCAGGCGAAGAAGGCGAAGAGCCCAGCGAATTCCTGCTGTTTTTTATGGGTAATTCGTAAAAGTCGAAGCTGAGAGAACACCTTGGCCGAGCCTTGACAATTCTGATGCGAGCAGGCTGAGGAGGCTGGAGGACGCAACAGGAGACACAGCAGCCTTTCACTTGCTCACTCTGCCACATTAGCATAATCGCTAAAAATGGAAATTGAGTTTTTTTTTGTTCTCTTCTCATTTCGTTTCTTTTGTATGTTAGTTTTGGTGGGCATGCAGTTTTTTTGTGTTGTTGTTCTTGCCTACTTTCTGGCTGCGCTTAAACTTAGTTGACAACGCGGCGAATGCGCAATATGCAAAAGTGCTTAGGGGCAACTGTTGCTGAGGAAGGCAACATTCACAATGTTTTAATTCACGCACTTCACTTTGTCAGCCAGCAAGTTCCTTGAAAGTCCAGAATATTAATAAATATGCATGAGCAGGACACAAAACCCTCAACCAAAAAAAAAAAAACGGCGCGGCGTTTCAATTAAATTTACTGAAATTGCGGCAACGAGGGTTGAGCGAGGTCAAGAATTTGCATGCGAATATTTTTGGCATTTTTTTGCTCTGTCTCTTTATCTGTTGGTATCTTCTTCAAACCCAACCACCACTTAGCCCTTCCACTGACCCCTCTCTCTCTCTCTCTCTGAGCACTCGCTTGATGGCAGGAACCTTAAGAATTTATTTGTTTTTTGCATTTATTATGAGCATAAGCAGTAAAAGAAAAGAAAATGAGTTGAATGCTGGGTTATGGGGGTTACAAGGCGTCGGGGGGTGTGGGGGTGTAGGGTGGAAGAACGCAAATTAAGACAACCCTTGAAACGCGTGCCATGAAAGTGTTAGAGTGCCAAATGAATTTAAGAGCCAAGAACTTTAATGGGCAACATTCTGGACTTGCGACTCCGACACGAACTTCGACTCAAATTGGCGGAGGACTTTGGTGAATGAGAATGGGAATGGGAATGAGAATGGGAACAGCAATGGCAATGGCAACGGCAACGACAACGGCAACGGCGAAGGAGTTTTCCAGGCAAACATGAACGAAAAACATGAAACGTGCTTAGACTGTTAAGGACATTCATTACGCAAGCAATGAAGCTGCCTGACTGTGTTTGCCTGCTTACCAGCTTGGCAGCTTGCTTGGGGTTTTCGCCTTTCTGCCACGCCTCCTATTGAATTATTCCAGTTTTATTTCTCGCCGTTTGGTTTCTCAAACGATGAGCGCACACGCATATTTACACACACACACACACCAAACCGTAACCATTACCCACATTCAAGCTCACGCATACACACACACACACACATAACAAAGCACTGTGGCCATAACCTGAGGCGCCTGCTGACTTCTTGGCCAGGTTATTGAACCACAAACACAAGCACAGAACTAACACACACCTGTTGATTTGGGGGCGGTTGGGCGCGCCGTTCAGAAAATTTCAGCCGAAGCCGAAGGTAACGAACAAAGGCGATTTCCTTGCAGCTTATGTGGGCTCAATTGTGTAAGCGAGCGGACTTCTGTCTAATGGCCATTGGATATTGAATCAATAAAAGGTCTTGTCTAAGATAAAAACGACTTTCTTTGAGAGTAGACCACAACTTTTTCAAAGATTTCAAAGATGCTTTTCTCTAATTGTGTTAATTCTATTAGAGTTATTCAAAATTGTTTACATGATTTACTAACTTAAAAGAAAAGCACAGCACTAGCAACATTTGGGATAGGTTACGACCATGGTGAATGCCATTCAGTAATTTAAGTATTTACTTAAATGAATGAATCATAAATTAATTATTATAAAATTTGTCTGTTTAATTTTCAATTCTTTCTCAATAAAATATTATTACTGAACACAGTATTAAAAGTAAATTCAGGTAAGTGAAAGAGTCTGTATTCTTTTTATTTAGAAATAGAAATTTTAACTATTAACTACAAGTACTTTTTAATTTCTGATTTGGCAATCTGTAAAAAGATAATAAATTGTCAAGAATTTTCATCTGTCTATTAAGATAAAATTTTCTCATTCTAAACAATGCAAAGTTCATGTGGCAACAACTTTACAAGGCTAAAATTGATGTATTGTTTTAATTTTTAGATAAAATTGATAATTTTAAAATAGATGTAGCTAATAAATAGTAAGTCTTATTTAAAACTATAAGTTTTAAAATTGTATTAGAGACTTGCATTTAAGTTTTTCTTACAAAAATAATCATAGATTCTATCTAAATTAAAAATAACTAACCATTAATATTAGTTAGTTTAATCTTAAATTTCATTCTCCTATCTTATGCTTCTTTTAATATCCTTGTCTTTGCTTTAGATTTAATTTATTTACACGCAGTCTTATTCATATCTACCTAGAACCGTGTCTAGCCAAGACACAAACCAAACGGTTTTATATGCATTTCAAAGTTTTATTTAACCGTTTCGGCGGATATTAAAGCTTTTATCCAAAGCTTTTAGTACAGTGAAAACTCGTTTTAATGGTTTGTATCGTTTATTGGAACGTATCTTAAGTACAAATACATACATCTGAAGATACCATATAGAATTATTAATAATAAGTAGCTAAATTTATAATTTCTAAATGTTGGGCTATAGCAACTAAGGTCTTATTCTTGAGATTCCTTTAAGTCAAGTGTACACTTCTTATTTTAGTTAACAACTTGCCGTTTTAAAGCAATCGAAGAAGTTGGAAACTGATTTTCAGTTTCAATCTTTTTACGTGAATCTGGCTTCAAATTTCCATCTTTTTACGACAATCTGGCTTAACCATAGTTAAGTTAAGTTAAGTTAATCTAAATGCCCAGTTAAACTAAATACCCCAGCCAACAAATCGAAAGTAAATTGATTCTGTTTTCTCATATCATCATCATCATAATCAGTTTTTATTTTCTTCACTCCGTTTGTTTTTCTTTTTAAATAGTATGAACTACATTTGAATTTTACAGTCTAGTTTTAATATATAACATTTAGCCCGAAATAGTACACAAATATGCTCATGAATTTCATTATTAATTTAAGTTTATGTTTATATTATTTATTTATATATATATATATTAATATATATATATATTGTATGTGTGTGGATATTACGATTTGCGTTTCTTTTCTTTGATTTTACATTTTTTGTGGGATTTTACGTGTTTTCCAATTTTTTTTTTGCTTATGTTTTAATTTTTTTGCCTAGCAACATTTACATTAACTAATAGTTAAATTTAATGAATTACATTCAATTTTGTTTGTTTTGTGTGTGGGTTTTTTAGTTTTCTTTCATTTTATTTAAATTTTTTATATCAACTTTTACAAGCTACGTGGTATAACAAAAATAAAAGTGAATAACTCAGTGGGTGCGAGGAAGGGCGGGGGGCGGGGTGGCATAGTAGTCAAAGCAATAAAAAGGATTCGTTTATTTTTCTTCATAAGCCTAGAGCGCTGAGAATATTACGTATATTCCAAATTGTTATTAAAATAATTATAGATTAAGGATTTTGCTTTATGAAAAATGTACAATTATAATTAAAACACTCTTCGATTACGATTTTCTCTATTTCTCATTTAATTAAGCATAAATTATTAAATAATTGTGCTAATTTCTTTTTCACTTTAGTGTTTTTTTTTTGTTTTGTATTTATTTGTTTGTCCCTTTTAGTTTGTTTTTAGCTTGAACATTGAAATTTTTGTTTACGTTTAACGCTTTATATATTTTACAGTTATTTTGTAGGAAATCAATTACGTCAATGTTATTAAAATTAATATTGTTTATACTATTTACAAAGTTTGACTTAGCTGCTAGCATTTTGTGTGTTTCATCATTCCATCCAACAGAATGCTGTCCGAGTGATTTCAAATTGTTTTCTTTGACGTTCATTTTTTCTGCTTCTACTTTTACTTTTTGTTTTTTTTTTTACCTTCAGCCAATTGAAATTACGCTTTTTCGTTCAGAGAATTTTACTAATTTGTAAGCGCTAATTATTGGTAATTAATTGGTATCGTATTATGCAATTATGTATGCGTCTATATATATATATATATTTAAGCATATATATATATATTCTTTCTTTAATAATTATGTGTGTACGTATATTAATTTGTATGTTAAATTAGAAGCGACCAGATTTATCCTGTAAAGGAGACAAGAAAAAAGTTAGTCTCTATCAAAAATTTTTCAAATCTTTAAAAAATATTTTAACATTGAAAATAAAGGAACAAATATGCAGTTTTGATGATGAAAATAGCTAAAGATAAGCGTTCATTTAGTTGCCACATTTCGGAATAAACTTTCTAGACACTATAAAATAGTTTCTATATAAGTTTCTTCTTCTTATGATATGTATTTTAAGTTCACATTAACACTTCATAAAAGTCCGATCAGCAAGTTTCTGGCCTAGTCCTAGTCTAGATGTAGCTGGCCATCTCAACTAGTAGCGCAAAGAAGAAGAAAAAGCCCTCTTCCTTGGCTAATTTATTCATTTAGGCCACTTGACAGTCCCTTTTTGGCGTGGCGTCAAAATATTCATAAGCGATAGGCAAATGTGAGAGATTGTCGCCAGCCATTCATTCACACTTCAAGCCAACTCCACTCCACGCCCTCCTCCAAATGCCCCTCACTCGTGCCACACCACAGCCTTGGGCAATTTTTATGTAAATTTTTCATCTTTCACATTTTTTTTTCTGCTTCGTTTTTGTTAACATCCACCAAGTGAAACGGAAAACTACAAACGGAACGGCAAAAATTATGCCATAAAAGCGACAACGCGAAACATTTAAAATGAAATTTTTAGCTTTTGCTAACAAAAAAAAAAAAAAAATTCCTTTTTCCCCCCAATAAATTTGTTTGCTAATAAAAATCACAGCTCGTTGCTGCTTATCGGGCTCATTTTATTAGTTACAGCTTAAAATTATATTGTATATGTAGATCACGCGCAATTTTTATGACCTGCAATTGAATTTTATGAGTTGCCAGTGGAATGAGCAAGCAGACCAAGAAGGACAATGTGTAGAAAGGAAGGAAAAAAATCATTGCCTACTTATAAGGGCAGCGCTGCTGCTGCCGCTGCGCCCATGGCATATTTGCACTTGGTGGTGAACGATGAAGATTGGGTAAGGAGCTATGTGGCAAAATTCATCGCCTTTAGGGTCCTTAAACAAGTCCTTTACTTGCAGTTTATTACACAACATGCTGCTGTCTTTGCTTGTTTGCTTTATTTCTTACAACACACACACCCAAATGCACGGTGTTTCTGTGTGTGTGTGTGTGTGTGTGAATCGTCATTATCCTTTGTCCATGCAACAAGTGTTTAAATCGCAAAGCTTTGTTTGCCATGTCTACGTATGAACGGGTCGCGTGTGTGTTTGTGTGATGGTACTAGTCCTTAAGGACCTTAAGCAGATTGTGTCGTTTCCTTTGCTCTTCTGGCTGCCCTGACAATTGTTTTCCGACCTCTGGCTCCAAGTTCCATGCTACAAGTTAAGTGAGTGTAAATGCGGTTGGTTTTTGCCTTTCCTTTCCTTTCCTTTCGTTTCCCTTTATTTCATGCCACAAGGACGACACTCAGTCCTTTTCGCCTCTCTCTCTCTCCTTCTGCTTATCAAATGTTACCGCTGGCAGCTTAAATGTTATTAAATTGCTGACAATTTGCCTTCATTCGCCCCATTCGCTGACAAATTGATTTCCCTTTTGCGCCAAGGATAATGAAATTTTCATTCCGTATGCCAAATGCTTTGCTGCCACTTGCCTGTAACAATTAGGCTGACACTTTTAGCTCTACGAGATTGCAGAGGTAAGTTAAACTTGTCCAAAGTTTGGCAAACAATCTCGAAAAAAAAAGACTAGTTTAGTCCTCTCGGCTAATTCAATTTATTCAAACCTCCCTGGGGCATTTATTAATGATGCACTGGCATTAAAATTTCATCAAATGTGACCAAAGTAGAAAAAAATGAAGTAAGTAAGTCGTCTCGCCGACTTGGGTATACCATACACCAGGTGAAACAAATATTTAAAATTTCGAAAACCAAATGTATGTCTACTAAATTGTTTTAACATGCCTCATACCATTTGCTATCTCGCTCACTCTACAAACACACAAACACTCTAGCGCCGCCACTAGCCAACGGCCAATTCTGCCCTTATGGATCGCGTAGCAAAATACGTTCATACGTATATTTTGTATGTTTCTAGTCCGATTTCAATCAAATTTGGTAGTTTGATAGAAATAGATAAGATTTATTAGTCTGCCAAATTTGATCGCGATGGTCAAAAAATTGCAAAAGCTAATCGGTTTTTTCTAAATTATGGAGGCGGAAGTGGGCGTGGCAACATATTAAAATATATGTGTTCTGCGCGCATACTAAGCCAATATACATACTAAATTTGGTGACTTTAGCTTTGTTAGTTTTCGAGAAAATCAGTTTTGTTTAATTTTCGGGGGCGGAAATGGGCGTGGCATAATTTTTAAATAGTCAATATCTGCGCGTCTATTAAGCTAACTTACATACCAAATTTAATGTCGGTAGCTGTCATAGTTTTTAAGAAAATCAGAGTTATGTAAATTCCGGGGGCGGAAGGGGGCGTGGCAAAAAGTTGGAACAATTATTTTCTGCCCGCTAACTAAACGAGTATATAAACCAAATTTGATGTTTCTATCTGCTATACTTTTTAAGAAAAACAGTTTTATGTAAATTCTGGGGGCGGAAGGGGGCGTGGCAAAAATTTGAAACAAACTCGATAAGCGTACATACTACACGAGACTGCATACCAAATTTGGTGGCTCTAGCTCTTATAGTCTCCGAGATCTAGGTGTTCATACGGACGGACGGACGGACGGACAGACGGACATGGCTAGATCGACTCAGTTTTTGATCCTGATCAAGAATATATATACTTTGTGGGGTCGGAGATGCTTCCTTCTGCCTGTTACATACATTTTGGCGACTTTAATATACCATTTCACCCTATGGGTGTATGGTATAAAAAACCAAAGTTTGCTCCTTCAATTATTCAGCAAGTTGAGGGCAAGTTTCAACACCTAGGACCACAAGCTGCCAGCAAGCAGCTTGAGGCGGCCCTTCTGTGGTTGTTGCCTACCAACGCAGAAAAAGAAAATGGAAAAACAAAAAGTCGCGCATTTCTTTTTCTTTTTTTTTTTTTGTCAACTAATAAATTGCCTCAAAATGCTTTTGTGTTTCACGCGCGGTTTCACCGGGGCAACCAAACCTTCTCCCTTATCCACAGTGTATCTCAGCTCCCCTGGCAGCTGGCGCATAGTCATAATTTGAGTGTGACTTTATTATGTGCCAAGTCAGTCAATCTGCGGACGATGATGTGATTTCCCACTCCCACTCCTCCTCCTCTTTGGCTGTTTTACAACAACGTTTTATAGGCTATGGTAACCCCAGGTTCTGTCAGCTGTTGCGGCAATTTTTAGGATTTTTATTGGCATGTGTCACACACTTGGCCTAATAAGGCCAAGACAGTGCCCGCCATTGTCTGCTAGTCAAGGCAATGTGTTTAAAGTATAGAATATTTCTTTATTAAATATGCAATATGTCCCCCACCCCCTACGCAGTCCCAGACTCAGCTTTAAGGCATTAGCATAATAAGAAGAAAAAAAAAAATTTCGAAGAACAAAATCTTATCGCTGCTGCTGTCTCTTAGAGAAAATGGAAATCCACTTGCTGATGCAATCCAGAATTATTCAGTCAAATGAAGCCAAACACAAAAGTTTGCACTTGGCATAAATTCACCCTCACTCGATCCTTTGGCCCATCGTTTTTTATTATTTTATTAGCACGTCATGCGATTGGCGCCAAACTTGATAAAGTTACAACTTTCTTGGACACTTCCCTACCCCGCTTACGAGAAGCCGGCAACTTTGTCGTTAGGGAATTTTTCTGGTCGCTTTGCTGTTTTCTAATTGTTGGCTTACAAACTTAATGTGAAATTCAATTTGTGTGTGAGTACATACATATATATATTTGCGAAGGAGTGAGCGGAATGCCATTTGTAAAAGTTTTCTTCTTTTTTTTTTGTCTCTGTTGCGCCACAAAACTTTGGCACAAAGCAAAAATGCCCAGTGACAGTTTTAGTGGCATTGAAAAAAAAAAGAAGACAATTGTTAATAATGTTAAGTAGAAAACGAGATGGTCTGCTCTAAAGAGTTGGTGAATGATAAATATTGCCAATTAATGGACCTTATGCTGCTTAGATTTTTAAAATCCAGTCAAAGAATTTAAAGGGCTTTAACGAAAAGATATAAATTGAATCAACTGCATGATTTTAAAAACAAATCCTTTACAAATTTTAATATCCTGCTTTTTTATTAGAAAAACTCCATTTAATCTTATGTAACTGGGTTTCAGTTTTTAGCAAGAGTCAGTCAATGAAACATCTGACTTGATTTTTAATGAGCAGAAAAAAAGGAATATTAATTTGCCTCTAAATTGTAACTAACTGTCCGAAAATTTGAAGATCTTCAAGGCTGTCGGTCACCCTGATTATTCATTTCTTTTAAAGAACACTAAAATAGATCGGGAAAGCAAAGACTCTTAATCCAAATCTAACTAACAACCATAAAGCTAATCGTAAGTATTTAAGTTCTAAAGACACTGATTTATATACAGTTTTAACTATTTGCTCTATCCTTTCAAGCAATTTCCCTAATCTACAAATTTAACACCTTGATGCCTGAAAAGCCAATCATTTGACACTTTTTGCCTTCTGTGCTTGTATAATTTTTCAATATCAGCAGCGTTTAGTACGCTTGATTAGTCTTCCACCTGAGTGGCCAGACCATTATCCCACTGGTACCCATCCACCACTCGGTAGAAGAGACATCAGGACATGCATAAGTCACCCTAAGGACGTAATTAATTTTTCAGCATTTGCTTTTGCAGCGATACTCGGAACTGGGCAACTTTTGTTGGGTCGCCTTGACGAATTTGCGCCGCGGTTTGCCTGACTAGAGATGGCTCCTGTTCGACTAAACGTCCACCCCCGTTTGTGTGCCTCAAGGGTCGTTTTGACCAAAAAAAAAAAAAAAGGAAAGAAAAGAAAAATGGAATTAGCGAGAAGAAGGACACTTGCCAGCCAGTCAGTCAGCCCACCTGCCTGCCCATCTGTTGTCTACCCTGTGCTCTGTTGCTATTTGTAATGGTTCGTACATATTTTATGGCTTAGGTAAATTGACTTAATTTGCTATAATTTGAGTGGCCGATCACAGAGCTTGCACTTTAAAAACGCCAAATTGAAAAGGAATTACAGCATTTATAACGTTTTCGTGTTTTCCTCCTTTTAGTTTCTCATTTTTTCGGGGTCTTTTTTCTTTTTTTTTTTTGGTTCCTGTGTGCTCTTGACAATGTATTATAATAATTGAACGCTTGTAATTGCCCCAAGTAGCGGCAGACAAAGAGTCAGTCAGTCAGTCAAACAAACGAAAAGAGAATGGTCATAAAAGATTCATGGCAATGTGAAGTGAACCTAAGACGATTTGTATATGTACATATATATAAACAGGACACGATGAAATCAGAATCTAAAGAAATGGTGAGAGGGGTGGGCAGGATGCTTCCGCTTTATTTCTTTCATTGCCTTGCCTTTACTTCGGCTTTTTCTTTCTCTCTTTTTTTCTTGCTTTCCATTCATTTTTACATATTCATAAAATGTGCTGTGAAATTACATTTATTAACATAATTTATGCTGTCACATTGAATGGCTTTTAAGGCTGATGCAAATTGAAAACGACTCGAAGCAGGGAAACTGATTTTCAGATTTCCAGTATCTGGATTGAATGAGAGGATAAAGTTTCAAGTCGGAAGATGATTTTAACTAATTCTGACACCAAATGGCAGAAGTCTTTGGCAGAAGTAATTAACCATTTACTTACTTTGTAAACTGTTGTGGCGACCAGCTGCATCTGCGTCTGCTGCTGTTCGTTCTTCATGTTTGTCATATCATGTCAGCATGATCATTTTTTTTGTTTTCTCCCGGTTTAACGGCTGCTTAAATCTTTACACTATTGTCCTTAGATTAGCGTTTAAAGCGTTCCATTGGCGATAAAATTAAAACAAACAAACAATCAATCAATCAATCAATCAATCGATCAACACATATGCACACAAACAATAACAACTAAACGTCGACCGACCGACCGACTATTGACGTGTCAATCGTCCTAATGCACCCAGGATGGTGGCGATGTGACCACACTAGGCTGTGAGTACTGTACTCGAGCGTTTAGATTTGCGCTTGCTGTTTGTGTGGCCAATTCTAGGCTATTGTTATTATTGTTATTGTTATTGAGTAGCAACTGTTGCTGTTGTTGCTGCAACTGTTGCTGCTGCTGCTGCTGTTGTTGTTGTTGCTGTTGTTGATGTTGCTGCTGAAGCTGAGCCTGCAGCTGATTCAGCTGGGCACTGGCACTGAGACTACTGCTAGAGGTGGTCGTAGAGCAGCCAATATTGCTGCTGCTACTAATTGTTGTACTACTATTATTTATCAAATTCACAAGAGGAGCATTTGTGCTGACAGCGGCCAAAGGTATATTGATATCCAACAGGCCATCATAGCTCATTTCCTGTTGCAGCAACTGAAATGATAGACCAATTGAGATGAGTTTTATTCTCTTTGGATTTATATGTATGTACAGGTTTTACCTCTTCCATATTGCATTCCAAGTTCTCAACGGGAAAATTTTCCAAATTAAATTCGTCAATTGGTTGCGCCTCATTGTTAAGCACCTCCAGACATTGTCCTATCAAAGTAGAGGCGCAGTTATTATCTAAGCAAATGGGAATTTAGTAAACGAGGAAAAAGAAGATAAGTAGATAGATAGACAGAGATGGACAGAGAATGAGATAACTGATCGCTTGTCGATCTTATAAACTAAATTACCTTCCAAGTTGGAACCCAATTGCTGTTGTTGTTGCTGCTGTTGCTGCTGCTGCCGCTGCTGTTGGACAAGCAATGATCCATTGTCGCCGCTGCCATCGATTACCACATTGCTGTAGGTGTTAAGTGAGTCCGATGAGGGCTCGCTATTTGGATACGCAGGCGACATTGTGGTAGTGACTGAGTTTGGCGAGAGTCCCTAATGGAATGAATAATTAGAATGTGAAAATGGAAATCTAGAAAGTCAACTTCACTTACATCTCGCGCATTATGCAGGCAACTACAGTTTAGAGAACGATGAATCAGACACTGGGGTTGTGGTTGCAAGGATGCATATCCTCCTGGTGGGCCCCCATTCAATGTGTAGGCCTGTTGTTGTTGCGGTTGCTGCTGTTGTTGTTGTTGCGGTGCCGGATAGGGTGGTGGTGGTGGTTGTGTGGGTAAACCCGAGGCAGCACTGAACCTACTCCAGCCGTATGATCGTTGGGTTGGCAAAAATGAGAATAAGAAAACATTGACTTTATAGACCTGTTCTCTGCCATTAAATCGAAATCAAAACACAACCAACGATCTCACACATGCAAAGCATTTTCGGATCAAAACATGCAACAATAAGAAAATACCAACCAAAAGACAGACAAAGAAAGGGCAAAGTGAGAGATAAAGAGAGAGATACAGAGAGAGAAGTATAGAGATAGCGAGAAAGTGTTTTTTTGGGGGAAGTTTTCGATTTGGAAAAGGACACAACAAAATAAAAAAAAACTGACCCTTGTTGCTGCAACATATCGGGATGCAATTTCAGCTCATCCGCTATGGAACCAGCCAGCTGATCGAGTACCTGCGACTGAGCCTGCGTCAATGTTGTATTCTGATAGTCAACCGTGAAACCCCATTCAGGCTCGAGATCCAGGGCACGTATGGGACTGAGACGTCCGCAGGAACTGGCATTGGATGAGGCGCGCTGACGAAAGTCGGGCGACAATTGAAACCCGCCGCTTTATAGAAAAAATAAAAAAATAAATAAATAAAATCAAATCAAAACAAAAACAATAATAAATAATAATAATAGAAAACAATAAATATAAGAAATAAATCTTATCAAAGTAAAACTATTTTGGCAAAGACTTTACAAAAGTTTTCAAGAAAATAATATATTATTATATTCTACATATTACAGAAGAAGCTGAAGCTCTAAAAGGTCTAAATACTACATGCTTTATATAAACTTGATTATAATATAAATAAGTCAAGAAAATTTACTAATTGTTAATTATATGTCAAATAAATTTTTGTTTCTAATTAAAATTTGGCGTTTTCCATGCTTAAATTATAGTTTTAAAATGTGTGGTTTTATTTTTGCAAAAGCCTGTTCTAAAAATTCAACACAGGCCAACAAAAAGTTCTTCAAATATTTGCTTAAAGTTCTGGCCTGTGCTCATTAACTATTTACTAAGTGTTTATCATTTATGTTTAAATTTAATAGTTACCTGTGTAATGGACTCTCTGGGAAATGATCCAATCCCTCGCTGACACTGCTACTGGGCGAGGGCGTGGCATCATTTAGGCCCACAACTCCAGCCTGTCTTAAAGCCTCGACGCGTTTTTTGGCCCGACCTCGACGCTTCTCGTATCGTGATGTTTCCATGGAGGCGGCACGGCGACGCACAGATTTTCCAGGTTTGGCCTCAGGATTTAGCATCCACCAGGATGATTTGCCAGTGCCCTCATTCTGGACACGCATGAAACGATTGTGCAGCGACAGATTGTGACGTATGGAATTCTGGAATAGAATATGAGAGACAAAATTTAAGAAAATTAAAGATATATGTATTTTCTTTTGTATTTTGCAAAATGTGCAAATCAAGTCAAGTTTTTCTTATTCTGTAACCTAACGAACTCGTGCTGCTGATGTAACAATTTCTAAGCAGCATTTTCCTTGGAAAAAGAAGGAAAAAATTCTTATGCAGCGTTTCCTGTGCGTTTCAACGTTTCTCGCTATTCAATTGTCTGTCAACAATTTTATGGGTTACATTCTAAAGGGAGCGCATGAAGTCTAATTGGAAGATGTCTGTATATCGCCCTGTTGTCTGTCTGTCTGTCTGTTGTCGCTGTTTAAGCTGTCAATTCATATTTTATAACAATAGTCATAAATAAACGCGTAAGCAACGTAATGACAGCAAATCGACAAGCCATTCTATTTTCCCTATTTCCCCATTTTTCCCATTTTCCTCCATTCTCCCACTTAGGTGAAAACCAACAATTACAAAAAATACACACAATCAAACACGTTTAGCTAGGATTTGTCATCAGGAATTTTTTGCAACAAAAATGAAGCAAGTAAAACGTTGGCAGCCAAACTAAATGGAGCATTACAAACTAAACTAACTGTAAAAGCAAACTTGCCACAGATTCCACCTACAACAACAAAAATCTGATTCTACTACTACTAACTCGTTCCATCCCCCGCGTTTTGTGTGACGCGTCGCGACTCGAGGCGGCACATTGGCGCCATTTATCACCGTTGCCGGGACGTATGTATGTACGGACGCATGTGTGGGCGGAGGGTTAGCAGATCCTTTCGGTTAGTCGCCCGCCTGACGACAACGACGACTAAACCTGTTCGCAGACAGGAGAGCAGCAGACATGGCAGACTTCCTAATTTTACTTCTTTTCGTTTTTTTTTTTGGTGTCTGTCAGTCGAAAAGTTTTGCTTGGCGTCAGTCGTGGCAATGCTTCTCGCTTCTGTTGCGTCGTCCTGCGGTAGAATCCTGTAATGACAATTTGGCTGCCATCTACATTCTATGTTCACCCCCTTCGCATAAAGTTATCATTTTTATTTAAATGTTTAAGTGCTGGTTTACTTAGCTCTAGTTCCTTTTTTTCCAATAGAGAAGCATTATGCAAATATATAGAAGGATGTTAAATTATCTTCACTACTAGAATAAAGTGGAAATTTTCTTTGATATACATGATGAGAAAGGAAAATGGATTGCTACGATTGAATGGATATGTCTTTTGATCACAGTCTGGGGTTCAGTCAGAAATGTTATTTAATCTATATTGAGAGAAAATTAAATGATTCTCTTCACAAGAATTGAATTTGATTGCAACAACTAATATAAAATCTTAAGGTTTTTGGTTTTAGGCAAGAAACATTTAATATAATGAAATTTAAGCATCTTGAGATGATTGCTCCTTTAAGAAATACAAAAAGAATCTTGTTCTTTTCACAGTCAGACTTAAGAATCTTGCTCAAGGCCATAAAATTTGTACACGAAATGCAAACAAATGGCATTCATAATTTATGGCCACACACTTCATTGAATATTCATAAACTTAAATCTGGCAAAAAGGAGGCACACGCACACACACACACACACACACACACACACTCGCATTACACACACAGAGAACAAAATTCAATTCATCTAACTAATTGGGCCTATTAAATCGCAGGATACTGAAAATGTTTGCAGACTCAATGACTGCGAACAGAAAGCACGACCACATACTAGGCGGGCCCAGGCAAGGATCTGACTAAAAGGGAAACCCCCCAGGCAACGCGAAAAAAAGTTGCCAAGGCAGTGCATTATGTACACAGTGATACATATGTATGTATAGTATGTACACATATGTAGGTCATCCCTCCAGCTACTTCATCACCCTCAAGAAAATATAAAAAGAAATCGCAACAAAAAAAAAAAAAAATAATTCAAGGAAAATACGCAAACTATGTGGGCTTCTCTCATTGCAACAAATGAGCAAAAACCTACAAAAAGAAATGTAATATATGTAAAAGCATACCAACACGCACTCACACACACACACACACACACACACGAGTACACACAATAGTCACCAAGGATATGAATGTCCTTTTTCTCTACAATTAATGTGCAGCGAGCGTAAATTACCAAGAAGCAAATAATTTTGGTTGCCACGACAAAGACTGACCCAGTTCATGTGAAGGAATCACAACTAAAGCTAGTTCCTTTTCAATACCCTCAACCTGTAGGGCATATACATACATATATACTCTTGATCTGCATCAACAGCTAAACCATAATAGATTCGCCTTCTTACAGAGTATTTTATAGTCTTTGCTTTTTCTTGAACATTTTTTTTTTCCTATGCCAATTACAATTATTAGAGCACAAGTTTTATTTATTACTCAATGAACAGCAGGAGCAGCAGCAGCATCACTAAAGAAATAGAGGGATGTCCTGTATGTCCTGATTCATTTATTCTTTATAATTTATACGAAAAGAACGGCACTAAAATATATTAAATGCCCCACATCCCTCTTCTCCCGTTCCCCTTTAGCCATCATATTCATAAGAATTCTGCTTGTCTGGCATCTGGCATCGGGCACAGAGGCACAGGGGCAAGGGGGTTGATGGTTCATTGCATGGTTGGTAGCAACTTTATCAGCAATTTGCCCTGATTTGATCTCTTTTTTTTTGCCCAGAGAGATAGGAAGAGAGAGAGAGAGAGCGAGACTGAAGCTGATGATATGAGCCGTCATCTCATATCAAATATGCATATTTCATTGGGCCATTTGAGCGGCTTATGAAGCGCATGGAAAAGGCACAAGAATCTCAATGACGACATGTGTCTTTAAGTGGGTCGCACTTGAGTTGAAGAGCTTCCATTTGTCTAAAGGACGAAAGTTCTCTTTTCGGTATCGTATGAACCCCGAAAAATCTCTTGCAAATACCTCAAATGTAACATCGTTTTAGTATCTTTCTCTTGTAATCAGACAGAAAACTTTAAATACTCACTCAAAGGGTTAAGTTAGTAAATGTGAAGGGATGGATAGATAGATGGATAAATGGGTCGATAGAGGCTTAGATTTATATAAAATTATATATACATGAAAATATTGATCGAACATTATAATAATAATGTCATCTGAATTTTTAATTTCTACAAGAAAAGTTCTTAAAACAATTAAGCAGACATCTTTTACATTAGTCATCCACTTATTTACCAAATTTTAAATTTAAGTTATATAACATTAAAAATGTATTGTCTCGTATATGCCAAAGAATTATTTATCAGACAAGTTAATTTGTTTAAACAGCTTTAGCTTTAGCAGACACTTAGTCCATTTTTGGTTAAATCTCAAATGGGAAAGATGTTTGAGTTTCGTTATTTTTATGAAAACCACAAAACTGTAGCTTTTGAATCGTTTTTGTTTTCAAGCCAAACAACAAAAATTTTGCAAGGTTCCATTTGAAATCTGAGATAAACTCTTTTAAAGTCCACTTTAAACTCTAATTATGATGTAAAAACTAAGCCATTCTAATATATCTGTATGAAATCTCTGAAATCTAAATGTTTCTATGGTTATACGTTTTGCATTTTCCATTGCATTGGAATACAATGTATTCTTTATTCTATATATTTTTCAAGTCTGCCAAACATAAAAGGTTCATTCAGTACACAAACAAATAAAGCAACTCTCTTTCTTTGAATACAGCTCAAAAATAGCAAATGTTTTGCCGCTTAAATGCCAGTTAGACGCAGATCTATATCAAATACAAAATGTTGGACACAAACACACACACACACACCAAAGAGAAAAAAAAAAGATATATACTATAATAAAGAAATCGCGCTGAAATGCTAAACAGCTGCAACGATTCTCACACACAAATCAAGTGAACTCCGAGTACTGAACTTCAATGTACAATACACACACACACACACACACACACACGCAGTCGAAAAAAAATGGGTGGAGAGGGGTGAGGAAAAAAAGAAAAGATTATTCGCATTTAGATGTGAAATTGAGATATAAATTTTTGAAACGACACTGCAAAGTTGGGAGTCCATAACAGGTTGCCCTGGCCTGGCCTGGCCTGGCTTGGCCTGGCACCGCACAACAACTCGTCCGCCCTCGCCGCTAATTGCTGTCGTGCTCGGCAGTTAAAATTTAATGTTCTCCCAGTCCAGTTGGTTTGGTTTCAATTTCATTGTTGAATTCAAACCAAACCAAAGCAAGCAAGAATTGTAGACCACAGAGAAAAATTCAACTGACCAATTTGTAAACAATTAGCAGTGAGATTCCTCCCCTCCCTCCCGCCAACCAAAAAGACTAAACAAATCCATGAGAGAGATACATTTTGTCGATATGAAACTTATGGGATGCCGGGGCCATTAAATAATGGCATGTCTATGTTTATACTAGTCTAATTAAATGTTTAAACAAACGATTACTTTTTTGGGCTTTTTTCTTTTTTTCGAATTTCTGTTTATGAATGAAACTTAAAATGGAACTCTTGCCTGGGAAAATATTTCGAGAATGCATTGCAAATTCAAATGTTCTCATCGGTTTCCAATAATTAGGCTCCGACACGCGCCTCTGATAGGTTAAAGATGATGACGATATCGAATGGCTTATCAATAAAATGGAAAAGTTTGCCTCACTCTTCGATTGGTGGCGCGTGTGTTTGAAAGGGTTTGTTTCATTTGTGATCGATCTTTGATTGATATGAAAGAGTACTCCATAGATTAGATATGAAATGACCTAGATCAAGTGAATATTAAATGTTTTCTTTTTTGGGCTTAATTTTGCAAATAAAAATTATAGTTAATACTCTCTTAAATCAATCAACTAAAGTTTGATGACATAGAAATCTAAAAATAGACCTACTTTAAATTTCGATACAGCAACACTTTAATTTAAAATCAATATTTAATCAATTTAGTCTATCAAAGAGCAATTTAAGACAAGAAAAACTTGAACTTAACTTTGACAAACTTGCTCACATAAAAAATGAATAGCTAAAGCCCTGAAGACTATAGCAAAAATGGGCCCAACCAAAATGCTATATACACACACACAACTTGCAGATACATTTACCAATACAAATACAAATACAGATACATTTATATTGACTATTCCCCTACTATTTGCCTTTCTTTCCTTTTTGTTAGCTCTTCAAGAAAAAGAGAAGAAAAAAAAAAAACTTTCTAGATATGCGAACATAAAACGCGAGGGGTTAGGATTATCATGGCAATGATGATGTGATGATATGATATGAAATTGCTAAACTTTTCTTCTTCGGTTTCGTTTGCTTGGCCAAAAACTTTCGATATGTATGTATGATAACTATTTGAGAGGGGGGGGAAATGCAGAAGACCAGGCAAATATGTAGGTTTTTGGCGACAAAACCACCAGAATGCTAGCGATTAATCGTGGGGACATGCTGGCGCCTGCCAAAATCTTATTGCAACGGAAACGGAAGTCGTGAAAAGTAGAAGAAAAAAAAATATTCACTAAACAAAATGATGAAAAAAAATTCACCTGAAGACAACTTTAAGAACCACAAACCGAAACCAAAGAAGGCAATCAGCACGAATAGAAGAAAATTGAATGAAAGAAAGAAAGAAAGAACATTTGCAGCAATTGCATTTGCCAGCCACACACTCTATGGTCATCAAATGATGTGCAATTTTCTCTATGACTGTGTGTGTGTGGAGGACATTGCCCCAAAATGTATGCAATGGCATGTGAACAAAGCCAAGTTCATAAATGTCTGTCTGTCTGTCAGTATGTGTCTGACTGTTTGTGGCTTAGTTTGTCTGATATTGCCCTTACTTATAGGGTTTATGAAGCTGATGACATTCATTAAGTACAAGTTCTGGAATATTTATAAGTAAATCCTCTATGACCTAGACTCTTCCTTCTTCTCTAGCTGGCGGCTGGTATCTACTAGTTGATTGATTATGTGGCAACATTTTTTGGGCAGACAAGGCTTAAAGTTAGCCTCGAGAACAAATTAAATAACAATTTCGCAAGCTTTAACTAACCAGCATTTATTCCCCTTGACCGCCAAATGGCAAACATATACAATTTGCACCAAACTTAATTTATGACTCGCTGTCGCAGTTCCATTCTCCTTCTCCATCTCCATCTCCGTCGTCGTCGTCGTCGTGGTCGTAATCGTTGTAGTTCTCCCTTCCCCCATTTGTCTTCCAGGGCGTCTCAACAACTCTCCCTCCCCCCTTCCTTGCCAGTCTTTTGGACCATTAAACTGGACATGAATGGGTCTCACTCAAATGATAAACGTTTCCCAAAAGGAAGTAGTCAAACAAATTTATAGAGCTGAAGTTGTCTTCATTTTAGTGTATGTTTGGCATGCCCCGGCGCAAACAGGTTTGCGGCCAATTCGCTATGCATTTTTATTAGCGTTATTACATTTAGTTAGCATTCTTAACTGAAAAGCGTGTCAAGGTTGAGTGCAGTATTTAAAAAGTGAAACAAACAAGGCTGAAAGAAATTCTAAAAAACTTCATAAGCACTCGGTTAAAAAAGTCAACAGTCTTCTTTCCATTTTATGGCGCCTTCTTATGACGATTATTGCACATTTATTGTTATTCCCCTTAGACTTGGTCCGCTTTCAATGCGGCAACGGGTAGCATTTTATGACCACATGAGATAATTTCTCAATAAATTTTTTAATTTTTTTTCTATTCCTTTTTCTTTATTTTTTTTCACTTGGGGCTATTAAAAACCAGTTTGATTTGCGCTGCTTTGTTTGTGTGTTTGCATTATTTATATATTTCATATAACGAAACAAAAAGTTCATTAAATGGCAAACTTTAATATTTATGTATTTGTTCTATATGTGATACTTTTATTTTATTTGTATTTTATTCAACCGCTTTGTTCGAATATCCGAAACACTTAAAAGTCACTGAGAAAGAAACCAATAATCGAAAAGCAAATATATTTGTCTAAAAAATATATATATTCAAATCATAAATGGTAATATGATTCTAAACCACACAGAAATATTAAGTGTTTCTTCAACTGCTTACACTGAACAACACATTAGGGCCTTTAATATATTATAATTGATATGACAAGAACTTCTTTGAACATAAAGAGCCATATCTTTTCACTCACAGCCAAATCAGATGGATCCTCAAGCTTCTGTATCCTCACTATCAAGGCATTTCAAAGTCTAGTATATATAAATATACAATAAAATGATGTCACAGATCATTGAATCAAAACTTTTATACGCTTCTTTATTAACATCATCATCAAAATGATTTAGTCATGAGGTTGTCTTTGCGTTCATCTCATACTCTTAGCCATAGATAGACAGATAGATAAAACAAAATTAGTTTATATCTATTAATAGGTATATGAGTTCGATCTAACCTATTCCAATTCCAAATGGTTATGATCTAGACTTAATTTTAACCAACTATGTTTAAATCAAAGAAAAACTATTAATAGCACTTAACGGCAGCTCTAAAAGTAGTTGCTAGTTGCCAACTATGATTTAGTCGAATTAAAACAATTAATAGCACTTAAAAGCAGTTTTAAAAGTAATTGGCTAGGTAGTAAAACGAAAAGCGATCACTTTCAATTGATTAACTTCTAACTCAAATCAATTAATAATGCTAAGATAAAAAACTTACATAAACTTTCATTGTCCACATGTATTCGCAGTAAATTAACCACAAATTTGCCTAAATTAATGTAAATAAGTTAAAAAAGATTCTTCATTTTAGGTTTCCTAAGACTCTTGATGTAAAGTTACGATCATGTAGTTAAATTATACTAAAATCTTAAGCGGTTATGCTATTTTGGTTTCTTCAACATAAGTTTCCTTCGAAAATTCTACAAAATTCTGTCTGAAAAGAATAATTTTTCAATTTCTTGTGCTGATTTATGCATTTGTATTTTAAGTTCTTCGTCAGACAATTGCATTTGTAAGTAGATATTTTATGATGCAGTTTTAGTTGTTTCGTCTAGATCATTTACAATGTTAGACGAAACATAAACTCAAAATGTATGCATATATGTTTGTATATATATTTAGATATACTATACATTTTTTGTTCATTTACGCTGAAACATTCGACCAGACGCACAGCAGACATGCCATGTGATGTTGGTGTTAATTGGTGCAAACAAATGCGAGCATTTTGTATCGTAAAAATGCCAATGCATAGAGTATAAAGGAATGTAATTTTACTGCATGTGCTTGGTGAATGGCGCAACTAATGCAACTAACCTCGCACAATGCAAAAATCAGTGCAAAGTTGCAAAAAATGCGACGCAATTACTTACACTACATATTGTGTGTGTAAATTCTAGGCTACGTGTCTCTGAAGCAAAACAAATTATGCCAGACAGGGCATAAAATTCTTAAGGTTACAATATTTGAGGATCTTTTGAGAAATGTTTCAGGAAATATTTGGCAAGGCAAACTATATGCCAGGATCATTGCGTCTCGTTAAATTGCAATTAACTCAACTTTTATTATAGTTATAAATATCTTTTATATAAATTCTTGATTAGCTGTAATAAATCTTAATAAAAGTTATTGAAAGAATCGTAGGAATACTTTTGTGTCTTGCATTTTAAAATTAATTTTCTTAATTTTTTGAGTTTCAATCAAGAAAGTTTAATCAATTTTTATGCTTTCAGGAGTCCTAAAAGTTTTTCTATTTCTCTACTCTCCACTTGAACATGATTAAAAAATACAAACTCCAAATTTGAAGTTTCTTTAAGTTTCTTAACCACATTAAATTCAATGAAATATCCTAATGTAATTGAATGTATAACAATATCATGCGTTAAAATTAATTTTTTTAGTTTGCATTTTGAAGGACACTTGTTCTTGGCCCACACTCATGAAACAGGTGTCACATTGTTCACGATTCTAATGATTTCTAAGGAATTTGTCGAACAACACACTGAACAAACAATCAATTTGTCGAAAAGAGAGGCACGACACCGTTGGCTTCCGTGTCGCCATTGCCATTGATAAGTGAAAAGTGGGCGTGTACCTCAATGGTGAGGCAAACGCCAAATGCACAACATACTACGCAGTTGCCGGTTATAATAGAGTAACAATAGCAAAGCGCTCTAAATGAAAGTTGCATGCCCAGATAGAATAAATATAAACAACACTATATGTATCTTGCCACGGTCTGTTGAGAGAACGAGACGAGATTTGTGTTTATTTGTGGGCGAGAGAGGTTTTTGGTGGGAGGCGTTTGGAGCAAGGTTAATGTTTTATTTATAAATAAATATTATGTGTATATAGACGATGCTGATGAGAGCAATATCGCCAAGTCCTACAACTAAGAGTGCTTGTGATCTCTATCACTATTGAGAGTAAGTTAGACTAAGATTTTACTCTTATCGACAGCAGAGTGTATCTCTCTCTCTCTGTGTGTGAGTTTATTTGGTGTTTTTGTCTATCAATGGGCTTAGAAGATATATTAAGTTTATATTAATTACAATTCAAAACAAAAACATGTTTTGTTGAATTTTTTTTAAAGAATAGTTGGTGCTTGTTGTTGTTTGTTAATGAGTGCATTTTGCTGTAAACAAAACAAAATGCGCCGCAAATTAAGCAACAAACCAACTCTGCGTATACTTAATGTGCGTTTAACTAGCGTGCAAAACAAATTTGATAAACTTACAGAGAAATAGAGAGAGTAAGAAAGAAAATAAAGAGGTATGTATACAAACGACCTAAATAGAGAAACAAGGGAGAGAGAGAGAGAGTGAAAGCTTGAAAGAACGAGAAGTGAGAGGCAGCACTGCAAATGCACCTTATAGTACATATATTTGTATAAAGAATTTGATTAAGACGTAGTTTAACAGGCCAAAGGAGGGGGGACTAAGGGAATACTTCCAAGCGTCAAATTGATTACACAATTGCATTTGTTAAATGGTATTAATGAATGGCATTATTTACCCACAGTAGCACAGTTATGTAGAAAACACTCAACGGAATATTCACTTTATTGCATATTAATCGAAGTCTTGTCACCGACACTTGAAGGACATTGTTATCCATATGCACAAATGGTCTATGAGGTAATCTATATTCCCCAACAGATATACAATAATCTGAGTCGCAATGCACTCGGGTGCAAATCGATAAAGCCCAATTGAATCGTACACCATGTGAGTATTCCTTTTAAAAGACAAGTACTTTTGGGAATTTATTCTGGAAATTCTTAAAAATGATAAGAATTTTTTTGTAATAGACAATTTATAAAGCAAATGCCGCAAAGTATTTTTTCCACAAATAGAAATTTATCAACTTATTTTAAGGAAAAACTTGGTAAGATAACAAAAGCTTTCCAAGAATTCTGAATGAATTTAAGGAAACGTTTCAATGTGTTAGAAAATGGAAAATGATATCAAGACCTCATTAAGACTGTGTAGTTCTTAGTTCCTAATCCTAAAGCTAAAATCTTGCATTTAAGACCAATATTGAGAGTCGTTTACTCCAGCGTGTGAATTATTATAAAGTTTCTTCTTTTGCTTTATTATTTTAGGTTCAAATTCAAATCAAAATAAGATCAATTGAGTGCCGAACGAACATCCGATTCAAGAGTTTTGCGTCATGCTTATTACGTTGTTTTTTGTTTAACCGTTCATAGCGTTTGTTATTGTTTAGCGCATTGATAAAAGTAGAATGTATGTGTGTGTGTGTGGATTTTCAAAAAATATATACATTCAAAGCATATATGTATGTGAAGCCCCTTGAAAGAATGCGCTGAGTTGGCTTATTTATGGAGCGGGTGATACCCGAAACTTTTGCGCAGACAGCGCGCTTCCAATGAACCCCAAAAAATGCTCTTGTTTGATATTTTCATTATTTTTATTAATATTTGATGATTGTGTATTTGTTTGTTTGTATTTTTCGCGGAAGTAGTCGAGCATTGTAGTATTAGTAGTAGTATGTAGTTGTAGTAGGTACTTGTCGATTACGCAGACAAAAACAAAAAAAAACACAAAATTATGTGATAAAGAAGTTGCGACGGCAATATCGTTGATGATGTTATTATTATTTCCATATCGTAGTTCTCGGTCGTTCCCAGGAATACAAAAAAAAAAGCGCCAAAGTTGCATATTTGTGAGCTTACACGGTGTTTGTTTCTATATAGTATAGTAAGGGGAATAAAAGTACGCAGTTGGCATAAAACACACGTCCCCAACACCCCCTGGAAGTGTGTGAGAATGGTTTGGGAATAAACAAACCGATTGGATTTGGCGGTTGGGGGACACAAAGCAAAGCCATTCACATGCCGGCTATTTTTAGTGATGCAGTTTTCCGGTTATTCGCATTCCTTTATAAATTCTGTTGCCAGGAATCTCCTACTACCAGGTTGTCTTGTCATCAATATGTGTGTGGAGGGCTAATTTATGCAACACGTTGCTAGTGCTTGTGAGACAGTTGCTTCCTTTCCACATCTACCTTACATATTTCTTCCTTTTTATTTCAATCTCAATGTGATTCTTGTCCACTCTCTCTCTCTCTGTCTCTGTCTGTCTCTGTCAAACACCTTCTAGTGGCGTTTCCTCATCAAAAACCTAAAGAAACTCAAATGACATTTGTGGAATTTAAAATGTTCTTCTCTGTGTATGTTTTCTCCTTGTGCCGCCTTCCATTTCCAACTGCATTTGAAAGGCTTCTTTTCATCGGTCTCGTGGCCATGTTGTCTTCATCAGCACCAGCAACATGAACGGCAGCAGCAGCAGCAGCAGCAACAGCAGCAGCAGCAGATACCAATACGACAACAATTTGGCCATTGAACCTGTGCCAAGTTTTTCTTTTTGCTCAACAACTTATTTCTGTGTATAATTTTTGTTTCTCCTTTTCTTTTCACTTATTTTTTTTTTGATTTTTTTATATATTTGATTTTTTTCTTCGCTTTAATTGGCAGCGACCCGCAACGTGTTAAAATATTTTTTGGCTCAACATTTTGTGGTTTTTAGTGATATCGTTCAGCAGTAATTTGTGTGAAAACCTGTGTAATTTATGATGCCACAAAAAACTATATGCTAAAGTCTACATTTATATATTAATGACATTAAGACATATCTAGGACATTTCAATTCAGGCAAAAATCTAAATGAAATGGAATTTTATTTGACGTTCCACAATGGATTGCCCAAAAAACATAATAATTAAAAGTCAATGACCCTAAATCTTGTTGATTACATTTAAAAAAAAAAAACACCCAAATTATGTTATCTTTAAAGAAATTTCAAGTCAGTGACTTTACCCCTATCAATTGAAAAGTTTCTTTATAAAAAATTATTTATATCGTTAAGAAAGAATATTAAATATTAAACCAGATAGGTCATGTTTCACTTTAAAAGAATTTTTCTATTTGGTAAACTATAGAAAGAGTATAAAATAGTCACTAAACACATGTTTAAGTCTAAACGTAAATATGATTTATTTTTTCTAAAATAAAATAAATATGACTGATCCGATTGACCTATTCCGGCAATGTTGAGTAAGAGACAAAAGGCAAACCGGTCTCTGAATATGAATGAAAATGAAGCATGACATATTAAGTACATACATACATATATACGTATTTACCTACCTACATACATTTGTGGATATATTCAGATAACTATATGTATGTGTGTGTGTGTGTAAATAAGCTTCTATTCATTTATGAATGGGTGTAAGCGAAGCAAAAAGAAAAATACTTCATTCACTCGCTCGTTCGGTCAAAGATAAAAACGCATTAATTGCAACATTCTGTTGAAAGGAGCGAAATGGAAAAAAAATTGTATTCATTGAGACAATTGAATGGAATAATTTGCAATGCTCAACAAGTGATACATGAGGAGTAATGCAAATAGCAACAAGAAGAATGGCTACAACTGAATAAAAAATACGTGCAAATACTTTAATTATGAAACAGAAAAACCAACAAAACGAGGAGTCATTGTCGAGCACTTGGCCTTTTGAAATTGACCATAAACTTGACCATTCAAGCACTCACTCGATGGGCTTTAATTAAACAAATCATACATTTCCCTCACAATTATTAGAAAAACATTGCTCCTGTTGACATCTGATATTCTTTTTAGAGAACAGACAAAAACCAAGGGACTTATACCATTTGAAATGGGTCAACTATATAGAAAAGAAAACACTCTTGTGCTTTTACTTCAAGGTTCTTCAAGTTTAGAGCAATTTGGAAAACTAAATTATATGGTTACTCACCTTCCAGCCGGCACTGCTATTCGAATCACCTTTATCCTTAAAATATGGCACATTCTGAACCATCCACTCGTAGATCTGACTAAGCGTTAAACGCTTATCGGTGGCAGAGCCAATGGCATGAGTTATGAGATCCGCATAGGATAGATTACCCCATGCATTGCGACGCGCTGAATTTTTCTTAGCTGCATTTGCACTCTGTATAGTCTGTTGTGAATCTAAAAAAACAAAACGAAACACATCAAGCCATTAACAGGTATTCAATTAAATTGGATTGATCGTATTTACCTCCTGCTGCCAATTGCTGATTGCTTGCTTTTGTGCTATCCAATTCGTCGGCAGGCTCAACAAAAGGCTCTGGATGGGGACATGGCCATGTATTGGATCTGGCACGAGTTTGTGGCTCAAAGCCAACATCTCCTGGCAGGTCACCCACAGCTCCACTCACACCACCCAGCTGATCCATTGTCAGGACATTGTCTGTTGTGTGGGTCAGTGAGGGCCAATCCTGGGCAAACCCGTCCATAATGGTACAAAATTGATTGTGGAGTTGCAGCTTTGCAGCTTTCGCTTTTCAGCCCAATTGCAACAGGATCGAAAACTTGATTCAAACTATTCAGTGTCAGCCTGTAAGGAAAAAACAGTTGGATATTTATGAGACCTTGAGACAAAATAAAATTGCATAACATTATCACTAATGAGTTTAAAAGTCTTATGCGTTATTTATTTCGTGCCTGAAATGTTTTCGCTTGGCAAATTCAGTTTATAACTTGATCATTTGTACGAGCATTGCATGGAAATCACTTTCAAATCAATCACTTTAAAACGTAATATTGCTCATTGTTAAATCGGCAACAATGACACTGAATTTAAGTGGACAGATGAATGCCTAATACATTTGAAAAATGCGAAATTTTTGGCAAGGGAACTCAAAAAACAAATAAATTCAATAGCCAAAGTGACTAGTAAGTTTAAGTTAAGAACCGTTAAAATCCAATATATATATACATACTTCTCTCACTTCAATTTAGAAAAGTGTTGTAATAACAATTTCTATTTTGTTTCTCTTTCTGTTTGTAAATATTCATAAATAATACTAAAAATACTTCATTTTAAGGCTGGTATCAGCTGAACAAAAGAAAGTAGTGTCTATATGTTTGTTTCAGTTATCAGCAAAAGACGAAATCAGAGAGTCTATATGTATTTATGTATATGTAGCAAGACGAAAGACCATGGCGATAATGTGGGTTATGATCTTCCGACTCACACAATTTTTGTTTTTTTTTTATTTTAGTTTGCTCTCAAAGTTATTTCAGCTTTTATTTCTAAACAAAAATAATTACAAGTGTAACCAAGTTGTATATAAACTTGAAAAAGTAAACAAAAGCATAAGAAATCCAAGAAAATTTTAAAAGTCCCAATTGATAATAGAAATTCAGGTAATCAAAACAAAAATGAAAATAAAATAATTATCAATAAATGTATAATTGTATTCGTATATTGTATATGTATATTATACATAGATAATATTTATTATATTTGTTTGAATATGTAAAGGTATGAAAGTCTATTGACTCGCTTCTGTCTACACTGGAATACTGATAAGTTATTGAAGCTTAACGAACATCGAACCAACTTTTGCTCCGATTTCCATACCCTAGAAGAGGATCACATTTGAATAGAGACTAGCTAAAGCTTAATGACTATCGATAAATATGGATTGTGGATTCTAAATAATTGACAGAAAGGAATAAGCCTGATTGCTCCTTCGTTTCAGGATCTAGGCCTTGTACAGGGTATGATAAAAACCATGTTAATATGTTCCACTTGATATGTAGATTTTTTTTTTAATTTTCGTCGTCTGCTGGCAATTATCTTATCATTCAAAAAAAAAAAAAGTCAAAGTCTCTTGTATTCTCCCCCTCTCTTTAGATTATGATAACAGAATCCACACAAAAGAGAAAGTCCAAACTCTCCCTCTCTGTCTCTCTCTCTCTTTATCTGTGTCTCCCTGTTGTTCGCATGTTCTTAAACTCTCCACTAATATATATTCTCTCTCTCACTCTCTCTCTCTCGCTGTCTCTCTCGTGAGCACTGTAAACAAAATATGAAAATGTGTGCGTAGTGCGTAACTTAATTAAAAATTCAAAAAGAGCAAGTGAGAGAGAATTGGTGATAAAGCAGAGTGGGAGAAAGAGATGCAAAAGTTCAACGAAAGAAGTTCTCACCTATAAAATAAAATATGCTTCAATGTATGTGTGTGTGTGTGAGTGTGTGTAGATCGCTGGCACAGTATATTTTATTGAGCTTTTTTTTTGTACATTTTTTAGCGGCTTTTGCTGTTTTTTTTCACTTTTGCCGACAAACATATTAATGTGTATGTATGTGTATGTATATGTACGTGTATGTAGGTGGAATGAAAGGCCACGAAAAAGAAATACCTTGAGACCAAAACCAAAGAACACGGAAGTCTACAGATGTAAGATACACACACACACACACACCGCTCTCAAAATTTTAGATGTATCTTTGGACTGACTACCTACCTGTGGCCAATATATATACAGCCAACAGGGAAAGAATCTCATCATCACATCGTATGATTCTTAGAATTCAAGTTTCATAATACATAAAACCTTCTCCTCCCATATTAAACCATGCTATACTATTCCGACCAGGTCGAATAGAAACTAGAACAAATGTGGCATGGGCTTTGTTTATACCCTATTAAAAACATAAGTATTTCCGATCTTTATTGCTAAATTATTTCTTTGGGGACAGATCTAGGCATGTAAAATGAGGGAAAATTCGCCCATCAAAGTATGCAATACAATCCACAACATCTTTTCAGTTAAAGGACATGTAAATTATTATAAGTTTTGTTCAAACCAATACATAGTTATGTATGTAGGAAATAAGTAAAGTTACTGCCATTTTACAGCCCTTGATCCGACTATATAAACTTTACTTTTGTTCTTATTATTTGTTGAGCAATAAATTTAAATTAAATATAAAAATATATCTAAATAGATATAGATTGTTTATCCCTTTAGGTCCTCATCTGATATTTGATTCATAAATCCACTTTTCATTGTGTCTATTATAGACATATTGCCATATCTACAGGGTATATATGTATGTATGTATATAAATTATCACGCTTTCTTTGACTACCTTTAGACTTGGGCCATAAAAAATAAAAGCGTTCTCAAAAGCACACACACACACAAACACTTCATATTTAAATAATGAAATTATTTAGATAACGTAGCTCGCGTTGTGTTTCTCCTCTCATTACATAATATCCACAAAAAGAGAGAAACAAAAAAAAAACATTTTACGACCACAAATAATGGCAAAATTTAATAACTAAAACAGCAAAAAAAAACCCCAAACTGACCTAAGCCACTAGCAACAACAAAAACAAGAAAAGAACAGAAACTAAACAAAATAGTCATCCATATACATACATACATACATATATATTATTAACTTAATTTTCTAGAGTCTAGAGTGCGTTATTCTAAAAATATCAAGAGAGAAATCTATTTATTTAAAATTATTATTAATTTTGAAAACAGATAATATGTTTTATTTAAAAATAGATACATTTATGACCAAAAAATGGTAATACAAATATATTTTAAAATTTTAATTAAAAAGTCAAGCAAATGATTGAAATTTATGACTTTCTTGTAAGCTGTTAGCTTAAGTTATTTGATATATTCATTTTTTAGAATCTTAATCTTATTCTTTATATACAAAAGTTATGTAAGAAAGGAAGTTTTGAATACCTGTTTAATTTATTCACTAAAAGAATGCTAATAGAACCTTAAGTAATAAATTTGTTAGTAGTTCTACTAGAATATATATTATAAATTTACATCATTTTGTATAATTGCTCTCTGTACTTTCCCTTAATTTCATGGTAATTCGAGAATCATTTTAGGAAATACCCACTAATAAAAAGGGTATTGACAATTCGTTACAGTGGCAAATTGGTTATACTCTATGGTTTTAGTGTTTGTTTGGCGGCTGCCAAACCAAACTATATTTAGCAGCTTTCGTAAATTAAACATTAACAATTTGCTTTATGCATTTCGCACCTAAAAATAGTCTAAACACATAAATTTCAACTTTTATGTGAAAGACACAATTGCGTCGCACACAATTGAAAGGAATTGAATAATATGCATTTAAAATAATATAAATAAAAGGTAAATAATAATAATCACGCACGTCATTCAGAACAACAAAAACAAAGAGAAATCCAAGTTAACTGGGCTTTGATGGATAGATTGAAATCGGCTGATTGCCTTTGATTTTGATTTGGATGAGCTCTGAGCTACGTCACACACAAACAGCTTAGCCAACTTAATTGCCAATATTAAAGACAAGACAAGAAATGAGATGTTTTCTGTTTTCCTCTTTAACGACTCAGAGAGAGAGAGAGAGAGAGAGAGCGAGATAGATTATTATAAAATTATTTTTATTACATCAGATTATGCAGATTTTAATATTGATAATAAAAATGACGCATATGTAGTTATGATTCTGATTCTGTTTTTGTGTAGGTGTTTTGCTTTGATCGCAATAATAGGTCTAAAGATCAGAAGATCTAAATGTTGTTCGAGTATGTTAATAAGTTAACAAAAATCTGTTCATTGTTTGTTTGTTTTCTTGATTGCCAAAATAAACTAATCTGGGTGACTAATATATTCTCTATGGTTTATTCCTAACAAAATTCCCTGTACAGTTTCTTTAACTAAAATTTACAAGGAAATTTCAGATTTTTAGATGGAAAAATAAAGATTTTTTTCAAATATTACTTTAAATTAAACTAAACTAAAAATAGACCCTTAAGGTTCAAGCCCAAATGGTTTATTTTATAGCTATAAAAATTTATTAATTAAAAGTTTTGGTGGTTAGTCTGTATCAGTTCCTAAGAAATAGTTAAAAACTCTGAATTGAATTTTTAACTAAAGTTGACCTTGAT
The DNA here is from genome assembly GCF_018902025.1 of Drosophila willistoni. Lineage (NCBI taxonomy): Eukaryota > Metazoa > Arthropoda > Insecta > Diptera > Drosophilidae > Drosophila > Drosophila willistoni. The sequence continues at coordinate 31,158,003 of NC_061086.1, read as the reverse complement.
ATAAAAACATATCATTCTAGTCACTGGAATCTGTAAAGAGGTTCTATTTACTATAAGAATTATTAATATACCCATTCCATGTATTAGAGTATAGAAATGATATCACAATATGCCATAATATGAATGATGTGCTATTGACCAACAAATCTTGGAAATTTTCTTTAAAAATATATCCGAAAAAACAAATTCTGCCCTCTCACTTAGTGCCCTCTCATCTAGAATCACTACTTATTGTTAGTAGTAGCAGGTAGTTTTCCAAAATAATGCCTCTAAAAATTTTGTGTGTTGCGGGGGCGTGCTCTAATTTTATATATTACACAATTTGCGAATAAGGAAATATGCCCATATCTATCTATATATTTATATATATAGTTTTTTTTTTGTTCAGAGAGCAATTTTCAATGTCACGAACAAAGAAAAGGAAAGACGCCCCAAAAGACATGAGCTCATTAGCAAAAAGTGTCAGGTTTGAGATACTTTTTGTCGTACGTAGGTAGTCATAGTATGTAGTATATTAAATTCCGATATTTGTTGAGGGGGGTGTGGCACTGACGTACAAAGTGGGGCAACAAGTTGTAGGGAGCAAAGCCAAAAAGAAATCTGAAAAACAAAACAAAATGTGAAAAAAACACAGCAAATACAAATCTCATAGAATAATAAAAAAAAAAATACATATGTACATTTTTATATAGACAGACAGACGGACGTACATATAATAAAAGAGAGCAAAAAAGTGAAAACAGAAAATGATGAAGAAAGGAAAACAAAGCGAGCAAAACAAAAATAACCAACACTTGTTACATAACTCTCTTTAATAGTTCTTTGCTCTTTTGTTGCTGCCGCCGCCATTCTTATATATACATATGTATATACAAATATATATATATGTATGTGTGTCTATATGTATTATATGAGTGAGTGAGTGGTTGCCTCAACATTTTCATTTCATTTTCGATTATTCAGATGTGTGTGTGTGGGTTTTGGGTGGGAGGTGGGGGGCATTGAATTGAATTATCAGCTATGTACCCAAATAGTTCGGTTGACTTTGAACAGCTGGGCCAGTCAGCCAACCAACGATGACCCTGGGGATCAAATGATAAGAACAAAAAAAAAAAAAGAAGAAACAAAGCTAGAGAGAGAGAGAGAGACTACTTTAGGGTGAAGCTTATCAGCGGCAGCAGCATAAAATTAGAGGATCACTAAACAAAAAAAACATCTCAAAGCTCTACCTACCCCAGATGCTCAACTCTCTCAGAAACCATGTGATTTTATTTACCTATGCATGAGACGAGTTTGCTTCTTCTTATGTTAGTATGGGCCGCCAGGTTCAGCAACGTGGAAGTAAAAGAGATCATACTACCAACTGAGCCCATATAACCCGTCAAACAGGATTGTTAAGCAAAGTAAGTCAATGTGGAGAGTGAGTAGAAGGAGAAGGCCTCCAAAGAAATGAAAGAAAACGAAAAAATAAAAAAAAACAAGAGACTGAACAAAAAATCTGACAAACTGACAGCTGGTCGGTCGGTCCGGTCCGGTCTGGCCTGGTCAGGTCTGACATACATACATATGTATATATCTTCAAGAGCTCATGACGGTGACGACGACTACAGACTTTGAAATCAGCACCTCGCGACCCCAAGATGCCATTCCGTTGATGTTGTTGATGATGATGATGATGATGATGAAGCTTGTTGGCTCATTATGATGATCATGACTATGACGAGGCCTTAAACCGATCACTTGTGCAGTGCCATGTCATTTCCCCTCCCTTTAAGGCCGGTCGACCTTTGCTCATAATTCTCCTTTAATTCTTGCCGGCCAACAGCGTTGCAAGTAGCAGGTCAAAAGCTGTTCATAAAATGTAAATTTCTTAGCCCAGTGAAAGAATTTTTCATTGTTTTAAGTTAAGCATGTTTAAAGTATTACATAAATTAACAAAAGTGTTTAACTAAACAAGAGCTTAGTATGGTTAATTTGATCTGGCAGCAGATGAAACTAAAGAACAACTATTAGAACTTTGACTAATTGTAAGAACGCCTGACTTATCGACTAAATTTCTCTTGATATTAAAAGATATATATATATTTAAGAATTCTAATAGTAAAATCAATGTACAATTCGTTTAGATTTGTATTAAAGTATAGGATATAGTTGTAAACTACCAACCTAACTATATTTTACAAGCACTGGCAACTAAGGCCTTCGGCTTAGACGAAAACTACATCCATACACTAGCCTGGAATTCAAGCCATGTTCGTTCAGATTAAATCGTTTATGATATGAATGAGACTGAGATAAACAAACGATCCTTAAAAAAATGAATCACCTTACTGTGAGTAGGATTGGAATTTCAGTTCCGTTTTTGACTGTAAAACGCTAAATCAAAAAAAATTCTGATGTCAATAAAGATGAAGATCTCTACCCACTATGCCATAAGGGTTCTAGGGAACCATAATCCTAGTAGTAGGAGCAATACTAGAAGGTAATCAAATCAAGGATACGAGATAATGAAAGAGAAAGTGGATTAACCATTAATACACAAACTACCACGAATAGTAAAGGTCTTTTAAATATTCCCATGACGTATGAACACTCGAAATACTGTGTTTAAGCAGGATAATCTTGGCTTGATAAGAGATAGAAACTTATGTTAAAGAGGTTTCATTTGGATAACTTTTTGGCACCTTTTTAAAAATGACATTTACTTTCTTTTGTAGACGATTCGAGGATGGATATAAATGATTGTGTCTGTTATACAGTGTAAATTAACTTTGTGCTCACTTTTATCCACTTGCTCGCTCGCCTTTATGGTACGGTACATATATTTAACAATGAGATAACAATAACCAAAGTGCATACATGTATATGTATATTTTTATAAGCATTTGTATGTATGTAATATATATTGTGTGTGTTTATGGTATACGGATATGCACTCATGTCAGAGCAAATGGCCTTTAACTGTTGCCATGTGTGGTTATGATTGGTTGTGGTTGGACGGTTGGTTGGTTGGCTGGATACTCTCATATTCATATCTTTTGGTGTTGTTGTTGTTGTTGCTGGTTTGTCATAATTGTCTGGCCCCAAGCTTATCGGCAACGCCAACGCTAACCAGAACATATAAAAAAAAAACCTTGCCCAACAAATTCTACTCTATGCGACATAATTTTCGTTAACAGCCAAAAAGAACTACATATCCAAAGGCGTATCAAGGATTGCCCCTTGAAGTATGCAAAGAGCTTTGTTCATTATTTTTTATCCATTGACTTGGATCGTTTGCATGATTATGTCATAAGTTTTCATTAGATCTGCTCCTCCACTGGTTTTTTCTACGCTGTTAATATTTAATAATTTATTAAGTCAATTATCGCGGAAGCCTCGTTGCATTGAAACAAAAAGAAAAAAAGCTTATTGAAAGTGCAGTTAGTTGACTGCGTCTTACACGTGCATTTTAATGGCGAGAGAAACACGCGCTAGGCAAAAACCCGGAGGCGCGCCCGCCACAAAGATCAAAGCAAAGAGAACAAATTGTTGCTTAAATGCAAATGCATAAAGAGCAATTGAAAGAATTGCAATTATACATATATTTACATACTATACAAATATATATATATCCAAAGAAAATCACATTTTTCTATAATTGTTTGATAGCAGTTTTTGATTGATTGATTTCTAGTGACTTTCAAGATGCGAATAGAAATTCATCGTAGGAAAAAAATTCCATCTTTCGATTTAGTAAAAAATAAAAATCATATTTACCTCAAACAAATGCTTTAAGTTTAAGCCTTATCATTTGGCACGTTCCAGAATTGTGGCCAGCAAACACTCAAGATATGAAAACGAAACTCACACACACCCAAAAAAAAAAAAAAAACAGTGTGAGATAAGTTTACGGTCTTATCTTGATGCCGCCGCCCCCGTAAAGAGGAATATTTGACGCCCCAAATAATAATAATAATACCAAGAGAACGTATCGACCCAATTAATAGAAAATTTATACCTAATCACATTTCAATGTCAATTTTTTGAATGTCCAACATATATAAGTGGAAAATGTTATATCTCTAAATATTATGAAGCTAAAATATATATTACTAATATTTATATTGTATAGCTATTTTATTATACTAAACAGAGAGATGTGTGTGCCTGAATAAATATTGTTGGCCTTCATGGACGACTACGAAATATCGACAAAATATAAAAAGCACACGGACAGATAGACAAACGGACGGACGGATAGACTCACACACACTCAAAACAAAAGAGCAAACTAAATGACACGCGCTTTGGCGCTATCAGTGCCTCCGTGTACTATTTATAGGCGCACATTATCAGCTATGTTCTAATTAAGATCTTTCAGTACTCTCAAATAAAAATATATATACATATACACACATACATATGCACTCACTAATCATCTACAGTTAAACGCTTATACTTTAGTTCAACTAGTTCCAGGCCAAATGGTTCCCCGCGTAAAGATAGAAAGCTAAAACTTTAGGGAACACATAATGACCCAAATTTTTAGACATTTCGTGATCGGCCTATAGAGAGATCGGTCTTAATATCAAAATTCAACCGAATTCTCAGTTTTAAAACTCTACTCCACGGTATTTAATATCTTAAAATGTTAAGAGACTTGCATTTCAGAAATAAACACTTAAAAAGACTAAGGTTCATTACATTTCTAGAGGCCCTTTTTCAATTAGAAATAAGCCAAGCTTTTTTTGATATTTAACTAGGAATACGTTTTTAAATTATATTAAATTTTTTTAATAAGAGTCTTCATTCTTTTCCTTTGCATGATTTTTTATACTTTCAAGTCAAGAAAAGTCTCTAAAACTAAAGAGTTTCACTTGTCTTTCCAAACTAATTGAATCGTTCAATTAAAGATTAAAGCATGAAACTGATGTAGAAAATGTGTAATTTCCAATAACCGTGTTTAAAGTTTAATAACCGTGTTTAAAGTTTAATACCTGTTTTCAAAATTGACGTCAAGACGGTTATAATTTTCGTAGCAGGTTTATAGATTATTTTTTCTATATTACTGTTTCTGATACAAATTACTTTTTAAAAAAAGGCAAATATATTCTTTTTATAACATTTATAATACTGATATTAAAAAATCCTTTAAAATTTGTAATGCCGATGGCCAAGTTGGAAATTTAAGGAAATATTGTAGTCTCTTTTTTTCAAAATACCCGAAAAAGATTTGGAAATGCTTGTCTAAAGAATCTTAAAGAGGAATCCTTTGGAAATTTCCATCTTTATATCACCACCTTCTATTAAATCAATGGGTATTCGGATTCAAGTTGAAAAATTGAAACCAATTCTATATCCAGTTAGATATTATACTTGGTATACTTGTGCTATCTCTTTAAATCTAGGGATCTAACAGATAACAGGTGTTAGATGATGGAGTTGCTCAAACAAAGTTTGCAATGGATTAACCTCGATGGATGCCAAGTTAAAGAAACATCATAATGATAAATTCTTCACAGTTATCATAAGAATGCATAAATAATTCTAGATTAAGCGTTCTAAAGTTTGTTGAATGTAAAATTAAGGCATTTTCCTTGTTTTTAAACTGTTTTTCCACTGTGTTATAGTTTGGCGATCTGTGTCTATAGTTTATGCACGATCACTGGCATTATAATCGCACTAAAAAAGTGATAAATATTAAGTACACATTGAAATGTTTGCATGTAAATATAATACACCTGTCTGTTATATGCTTAAATCTATTTATAAGGTTCATTTAAGATATGATTTTTAGTTTCGTATTTACCCGCCAAAAAGTCCAAATTGAAAATATTTCAGCAACTGTTAATACGTCGGTCGGTTGGTTGGTTTGGTTGGTCGCTTTGCTTTTTTGTTGACAATTTGTATTTGTTGTTATTTCACTTGAATTTGTTTTACTTTTTATGGTTGACTCTTATTTTTATATGGGGTATTATGCGATTTTCTTTTGTTGCTTTGAGCAAAACTTGTGCAGGTTTTTATTTTTATAAACTTTTTGTGGTTGTTGTTTTTTTTTTCTTTTGTAGATTTAGCTCTTTTTAGGCTCGGAGGGGCATAATTTTTTGCTCACATACACACGCACAGTTACAGAGGGGGGCGGGGGAGTTGCGAGAAGGGTTACAGCATAATATTTGTTGTTGTTGTTGTTGTTGTTGTGGGCGGTAATATTTTGTTGTTGCTGTTGTCTTCCCTTTTTATTTTCTCTGTTATTCTGTTGCTATTGCTTAAGCTATAGACAAATTTGTAAATTAGAATTATATATATATATGTATAACAATAATAATTATAAACACAAAAGCAAACATATAAACACAATAAAATAACCAAAGAGCACTCGCGCGTACACTATTAAGAAGAGACAGCGAGAGAGATAGAGAGGAAGAGGACAAAGTAGGAATGAGAGCTTATAATAAAAAAGCATGAAGAGAGAGCCACTTAAACAGATAGTGAGAGGGAGAGAGAGGAAGAGCTTGAAGACACATTGATAGAGAGAGAGAGAGAGCTTCGCGATCACGTCACGTCATCAATTCATGCCAATTGGAGGCGCACACACCAAAAAAACTTAATTGGAATTCGTATGAGAATTCAATGAAAGCTGCGTACATTCATATGTACACATGTGTGTCTTTGTGTGTGTGTATATATATGTAATTATTTATAACAATTTGTTTAAAGTTCAAATGAATACAATTTTAATATAAACACGTTTCAGTTTTTTACTCCAATTTACATTTACAGTGTACGCGCGTCTTTTTCATATGTGTGTGTGAGTGGGAAATTTTTTAATACATTTCCAAACCCGCAAGCAACGTGACTACAACGAAGATCACACACACACACACACATATGTATGTATGTATATGCATATAGTTGGCAAAGTTGGGGAGTTTAACTGATTCTTTGGGGGGCAGTTGTCAATTTTGTTTCCTAATTTTTATAAAATTTTATTTACGATTTAAGATCGTTTCTATAGATTTCTCAGTGTGTTCAAAAGAGGCAATTGTTGTTGTTTTAGTAGTTTTTTTTTTCTGGCGGATTTTGTTTTTATTGTTTTGTTTTTATTTGTATTATTATTAAGTTTCTTTTACGCGTTACTTTAGTTATTCTTGTGTATGCAAAATCGTAATCATTTGTAGTTTGTTTTGGCGCTTTCTTTATCATTCCTTCTTTAATGCACATTTCTTTCACATGTTGTGATTTTTGTTTCACTTTTCTTCTTATTCTAGTTAACGAAAGAGGCGGTGTAAAGAGACAAACGAAAGCATGATCGATCTTATTGTGGGGCGGGGGCAAAGGGTGAACGATGAACGACCTCGTGGCTTTTAACCCCAAACGCTTAAGCACGGACTTCGTTTAACTGTTTTCTAGTTGGAGGCGAACTGACAACTGATTCGCCGGACTAAACTGTATATTCGCCCAGCCGCCGAGTGGCGCAAAAAATGTATGCGTGTGTGTGTGTGTGTGAGTAAATGCCTACGAATGGTATTACGAAGGCAAAACCGAAGACAGCCCCCAATTTGCTAGCAAGAGAGAGACACAGAGAGATAAAGAGAGAGAGAGTAAGCATAATAAAGAGCGTTAGTGGGGCGAGGAGAGCGTAAGCTTGTTGGCTTCCACACGCACTGTGGGGTGTACAGTCGTTTTTTGAGCATTTAATTCAAAAATCTATGTTTAACAATAATTATCATTGTGTGAAGTAATATGTTTTGCAATTGTTTTTCGACAAAATGGGTGTGGCATCTCGCCTACACGGTAAAAAACCTGTTTTTTGCCCCAAAAAGTATGCTAAGTACCTCATTAAACACAGCAGAATTATACAGATTTTAAGACACACACATAAATTTATAATAAAACAAATCTTCTGACCGACTTTTTTAATTTCATCTTCAGTTTTATCAATAACGTTTTTCTTTTAAAAGTTATATACACTCAAAGTCGAGCAACAATATACAATCTATAAATTGGCATAAAAATATTTGGCATAATATTTATACTTTTAAAAATTGACTTAAGTGCTCAAAAAACGTCTGAACACTCCATTGTGCACACTAACTCAACAAGTTCCACACACTAAAAAAAAACCCGCTCATTCTTTTTGGCGCTCATTTTTACGTTTTTTGTAGAAATACAACAACGACACACACACACACACACACACATAAATAGCAATAAATAAAAACCATACATAGTTTACATTTGTATATATAAAATATTTCAAATTTAAATTTCTTCTATTCCTATTTCTTCCACTTTAGTTTAGATTCTATTTCAGAGGGGCATCACAACTGCATCGTTTAATTGTCCTAAGTTGCCAGGGAGTATGGGGGGATTTTTTTCGTGTTTTTTTTTTTTTTTTTGCATGGCATTGCTGATAAGAAACGTAAGCAGTTGTTATCTCTCATATATTCTCTCGCGCTTTTTACACGCACACACAGACATAAGCATGTAAGTGGGTATGTGTGTTGTCTCGTGATGGAAAATTTCCCAAAAATGCATTTTGCTGATAATGACCACGTTGCACGTTTTCAATATATGCACTTGTGTTACTCTTTCAAAAGGCTCCACATACCCTTTCAAATCGATCGTCAATTTTTATATCAAACACATAGAGCTGTTAAATCTCCCAAGAAACAGATTTTTTCTCATACACGAGATATCCAAGTAGAATTTCAGGAGTATTTGGATGACAATATTCAGAACATTCCTAAAATGTGATAGAGCGACTGCTTTTAGGGAGAAACCTTTCGTACTAGAAAGGTTCCTTCTTGTTGTTTAAAAATAAAAGTGATCTTTCAGTTTGTTTCTCAACTCAGATAAATGATTTGAGACCCAAAATAAAGTTAATGCACTTTTAGTTTTGAAAATTTTTGCATCTATGATTTGTTTTCTAAATTGATTTATCACATTTTCAATGCATTTCTATTTTTTTTGAACACAACTGTATGAACAATAAGAATTTTGACTATTAAATCCAATCTGATGAACACAATTTTGCATAATGAAACGATTCGTTTATATTTTAAGGCAAACACTTGATACCGAGAAGTAGCCAAGTTAGTCAGTCGGCTTTACCAGTTTTTCAGTTTCCCTAGACTGGTTGTAGCACTATGCGAGTCTCTCTTATGGTGTGTGTGTGTGTGTGTATGTTTTTCTTAATGTGGCCTGCCACATAAATTTCACAAATTACACTGCTAATGAAGTCTAGACGCAGTTATTTTATGGATCTTTAAAATATATCCGATGTTAAAAATTCCTTAAGGTGGATTAGAAATGATTACAAGCGAACGCATTTATAAATTAAGCAGATGGGCTGAAATTTACTAACAAATTTCTTTCAAATTGTCCTATTCTTAGATCTTTAATTATTTAAATTGTTATGAAGTTATACTTTATTGCCTAACCCATCAAACATCGACATATTTCATTAGTATTGCAGAAACGCCTCGATCATCGACACACCTCCCCCCTTCCGCACGGCTTGAAAACTTGTCCATATACATATTGAAGCTCCATTCTGCGCATGGCGCGTGGCTCATTTGAAAAACCGTCGTCTCGTAATTGCTGCCAAATTTGACGGCTAGACACGCAAGACATTAAACTCAGGTTTCAACTGTGAGCCAAATGTCGTACTTTCCATCATTCTGTTGGAGAATTCTCCAGCCAGAGGAACCAATTAGAATGAGTAAGAGTGACGAAAGTTGATGCGGTCAGTGGTCGGTGGTCGGTGGTTCTTGTGACGTTGTAGAAGAATTCGAATAGCAATTTGGGTAGTCTTAGGGGGGATCATATTTCCTCCATCTACGTATACTCAACTCTAAGCTCTCTCTCTATCTCTATCTCTCTCTCTCTCTCTAACCCACTCTCTATGTATACAAACGACGACGTAGTAAAAAAATTAGCGCTATGTCGGCGCAATTGCCATTAGAGATGGAGCACTCTGCCTGTTTCGCTGATCTGGCCTTCAAAAAATTATAATTTCTGCCTTAATGTCTCGACGGAGTGGAGTAGGATGAGGATGTGTAGGGTGTAGGGGCAGGGGGGGAGTTACTCGATGTCGACTCGCCTGATGTTTGTTTACCAGTCTTTCGAATTATATGAGTGTGTGTGTGTGTGTGTGTGTGTGTGCGGAATGTTTGTTCGCAGTTATAAATGTATCGCATATAGAATGTAGAATTCGTGCATTGTTACTAACAATTTGTTAGCTCAACAATTTATAAAGCCAAGTCGAAAGCCTTAAACTCGATTGTTGCCATAACTTGTTCACAACTAGACACTGCGAATCTATTACGGGGATGATGGCTCATTTCATATTTATTCATATTCTTTACAAATGCATATTATCTATAGGTTTCAATAACATATTTAACTAAGGGAAATTTCTAGGTGCCCATTTCGCTGGTTATTCGTTAGTTTAGAAACTTTAAGACGTTCAAGTAAAAACTTCTAAAGGGGTCTAAGCAGCTACAGTTCGTATGAATAACGTATTTAGTATAAATTTTTAAATATATGTTCTTAATAACCAAATTTTTCATCTTTCTGCAACGCCAGCTGAAAAAAAGCAATTATTGATCTGAAATTTAAACTCTATAGTCTTAAATATATGTATTTACTATGTTTTAGCCATGAATCAGTTAAGAATTTTAGATTTCACATTCCAAAAACTTTTGATATTTGTTAAAAAGAACATTTTTGTTTTGAAATTCCCCTTATTTGTTGTAAATTATTTATTGTTTTAGAGATTGTAGCCTATAGCATGAGAAAATCAATTTAATTTAATCATAACTTTAGATATTTCGAGTTTAAACCATAGTTTATAGTAGTTTTAAAAACTTCTTTGGAAAAAAACATCTGGGAAATACGCAAAAGCCCCACCAAAATAAAAACAAAAAAACTTGTATCACTTAATGGCGCGAACAACTTGAAGCATTAACGGTATTGAAGCCAAAACAAGATCCGAGAGTGGTCTTTTGATAATCTATAATCAAAAAGTTTAAAAGACACCTATACAGTGAAACATACTACATGCATACACAATTATAGACAGCTAAAAAACGAGCCCCCCAAATATGATCACACTATTACCATACACTCGCTTACACATAATCAGAAACGACTAGCAGCAATTTGAAGGCTTTCAAGCTTTCGTAGTACTCTCGGGGCGTAGACCAAGCCTTTAGTTTTCGTTGTTGTTGTTGTTGTTTTCTGTACCGGTTCCCCGGTAGCGTGTGGCATTAAAAATGCAAAATATCGCGTAAGCGTTATCTCTAATTTATTGAGATTAAGTCGAACTGATTAATTTAACGACGTAATTGATGCAGCCGCAAAATGCAGTACAACTTGAATATTGACGCAACGCGAACTTCCCCTCCCACACACCACACCACCCCCTGCCCCTTCCAAACCCAATTCAAACACCATTTGAATTCTCCTTGATGAAAGTAGTACGTCTTTCGATTGCGGTCAGTGACGGAAGCTGCCATGAAATTCTTCTCTAAGAGTGGAACAGCGGGTGTTGTCGAAGGGGGGATGGGGGAAGGGGGCTAGGTAAATACATACGTATGCAAATAGAGGTAATCGAGAGTGGCGCATATGTAAATTTTTGATGAAGCACTTCCTGAAGTGCCGCTAGAAGATACAACGAGATATGCCCAAGTCCCCCCAGTGTTCGCTCTCCATCCAAATGGCATCCACATTCGCTCACACAACAACACACTTGGCATCCACATATAAAAATTGCCCCACACACATAAAACCACGTGGTCTTTCAAGTTCAGCATAAAGAAGAATAGCGCAAAAAAAAATAAAACAAATACAACAAATCCATAGACAAGACAAAGAGCACAATAAATAGGCAAAACAAAAAAAAAAATAAAAAGCGTAAAAATAAACACATGCCATGAGAATTGAGGAAAACCACATGCTACTAAAATATTTCAAAGCACAAAACCAGCAAACCAGTTTTTTTAGACAAAAAACAAAAGAGAGAAACAAAAACAAAAGCAAAGAAAGCGGAAACAAATGCAAAAGAAAAATAAAAACAAAAACAAAAAAATAGTAAAAAAAATATGCTCGAGCGCGGTTTATGTAAACAAAGCGTAGGAGGGAGCAGGCGGGAGGTCCACGGGTATCACTATGATAGTTGGGGCAGGCAATTTGGAGAGAGAGAGCGCGCGAGAGTGAGATCAGAATGAGAGCGAGAGCCGGCTGCTGCATGATCATTTGAAAGAGAACGATAAGAGCAAATGGCAAAACTAAAATTCAAGTCAAAAAGCAATTGGGGGAGAAATATGTGGCGAAAGATAGATAGAAACCATAAAATTGAAAACCTAACCTTACCTAATGTGGCTATGAGCACGACACACACACACATTTCCAGACACCTCATGAATTAGCGCAAAAACGTGGTTTCAGCCGCTATTGCGTCGCAGCCAAAAGAAGAAAACAAAAACAAAAAAACGCTAGAAAAAGAGAAATATTTACAGAGGAAGGTGTTGAAATTCCACCGAAAAGCTTTTGATTTTAAGAAAAAAGGCCGACTAACAACTACAGATAACGAACTTAAATGAAGTTAAAATAAAGCCTACAAAGTGTGGCTAAGATACCAATCTAATGAAAAACGGAAAATTCACGTTCTTGCGTTCTTCTATCCTGTCTAGCCACCTGTATGATTCCATTTCAATTCCACTTACGCTCCACAATTGCTCTCTCTTTTTTTGGGCGACGCTCTTTGGCGATTGCTCTCTTTGTGTCAAACATTTACCCTCACCCCACCCCCCACATAGAAACGAACAAACCTTTTTTGCTCCAAGTCTTTGGTTTTTTTCTCTCTTTCTACCTTACTCAACCCTCAAATCAAACATCACTGTGTGTGCCAGCTCACTCGCACCCTTAGATTAAGTGAGTGTGAGTGAGAAGGTAGATGGGCAAGGACTTGCCAGGTACATAGGACATACATGTGTGTGCGCGCACTTTCTTGACACACTTTTGGGCCGCGACTTGACTCGGTTGTCGTCGGCCGTTTAACAGTTGGTTAATATTGCCTCTGGAGCTGTTGGCTTCCTTGGTGGGTGTGGCCGTTGAATGGAAATTCTGGAGTCTGCGCATCGCATACTCGGCTCCAATAGGTTGTATTTGGCAGTTAGTCTTGTTTAATTGCCATCTGGTTGGATCCTGTACGGACCTCCTGGTTGGATGAATGTTTGAATACGTGCGTAGGGAGCCGCTGCTGCTGCTGCTGCTCCGTCACACTTTGACTTTGACTTCGTTTCGGCGTCGGCTTTTGCTCAACTGTGAGGGATACAGCGTTCGCATGCCGACGGCTAAATGGGGTAGGTGGAGGACACCACCCCCCCTCTGCCCGTTTTACGGAGTGTCCTTGGGTCCCATATTATGTGTAAATGGATGTATCCTTCGTTTATTATATACACGTGTAGTGTAGGTACCACAATATGGTAATAGGCTATTAACGTTTGTCGCTTCAATTGTTAGACGAGCCTCCAATTTTCTTTCTTCTTCCCATCTCCATACCCCCCCGGCAGCGAATTTACCGACACTTGTTTAAGCTTACATCACCACTCTAGTCTTTAATTACGAGTAAGGTGCATGGATGAACTCTGAGAGAACAAATAGATTCTAATATATCTCACATTACAATTTGGTTACCAGCAACAACATTATACAACACATAATTGATAGCCATCATCACATCATTATTATTGCCATATCAACAAGTTGATGCCCCTCCCCCACCTTGCACCTCCTGCCCACCCCATGTCTATTTTTGCTTCATTGTCCATTAGGAAATTATGCTCATGCCTGTGTTCGCCTGTTGTCTGACCTACTTAAGTCATTATAAAACCTGTTAATTAAACACTTTGTTCTTGTGGTTAAATCATCCCCCCCCCCCTTCCCCCCCTCTACACCATATGGATATGGGCAAGTGAGCTTTTCAAAATGTATTTTTATATTACATTTTCTTTTGTGTTTGCAATCATTCTCTTTCCTTTTGCGAAAACTTTTCTCCTCTGTCAAAAGGGCGCTGAAAAAGACTCGAATCCTAACCGGGAGGTAATTTGAGATACAAATCTCGACTTCATACATTTTTGCGGGGAAATCCTCTCTACTGTTATTAAAGTCTCCTAGTTTAAACTTAATTTTATAACAATTAGCATTAAAATACCTCAATAAAAAGTTTTCAGTTCTATATGATCAACTCAAATCCTATTTAAACATAATATCACATAAATCCAGGACTGCTTATACATGTATATATATCTTAATACCTTAATTGGACAGATTCGAATATAAAATGTGCTATATAGTTGATGGGATACGTTTTCTATATAATCAAAATGTAGGTTCATTCTACTTAAAATATTTAACAATTTTATAGAGCTTAATTTCTAATAAACCTTTTTTTCCAAGTGAGCAATTAATATAATTTAATTAGTCTTCAATTTAATATAAATAATTGAGCTAAAGTTCCATAGTAATCGGGATATTACCCATACGCACTGTCTTCCATTTAAAACCCACAATTTTGACATGCTCCATTCTATGTATTTCAACTCCATATTAATGATATTCTTGGTATAGGTTTTTGATATATTTCAGTGAAGTCAATCGCTTATCATGTTGCTTGAACCTTATCAATTTCCGACATCACTGCCAATCTACTAACGAGTGAACATGGGCGTAGCAACGAAGAGGCTTTCATAATTTTACTTTATCAATTAACTAAAGACAAGTGAGTGAAATGAAACCGACAGCTGATCTTTCGGAATAAATAAACTTATCTTGTCAGTAATTAAAATGTAAATTCTTTAAAGTTCATTTCAATATGTTTAATAAATTCAATGAAAATCAAATCAGAACAGAACAGAGTTATCCTTTTAGTACCCTTGCTCATAATTTTTGTGGGGGAAATCGGCCATTTGGGGAGAAAAAAGAACATTTGAGAGGGAAAATTGTTCTTGGATATCAAAATTATTTTCAAAAGTAAAATCGTTGGTTCAACTTGCTTATTTTGATGGGAGTGAAATCCTGTCTACGCCTTTGGCGGCACGAGCGTGTAATTGTGGTACCCGCTCACACTTGTATGTAATGCACAACCATTTCAACACAGAGACATAGATATACATAGACATCAGGCACCTAGGTATATATGTATATGTAAGTATTATGTACATATAGAGAAGCCGCACATTTGATGGTTACATTGAACTTGCGAATGCTGCAAAGATATTTCGCTATATTGTTATTGGAAAATTTTGTTGTTTCTGCCGGTCATTATTATCTGTGGAGTGTGTGATTACAATGAATACTTAAAGAACATGTCATGGGAATGGGGAGGAGGCTGAGGGGGTGTGGTATATTCTCGGCCTTGCTGATTAGACTGATGGTACGAACATACTTACTACTCCTCCTCATCAATATGTGTTGCCTGTTGCTGTGTGCAAATGTGTGTAATTGTTACTTTATAAATATTCGTATATACGGAAATGTGCATCAGACAGTCATTGTTTGTTGTAAATATAGATACGAGTTGATTTTATATTTAAATGCAGACGACTTGGACGTATCGGTGAATAGCTCTCTGACTCTGATTCCCATTCTGACTGGCCTGGCGACTATGTCATCTGTCATCTACATATGTGTGTGCCGGTTTGTGTCTGGCGCCTATTTTGCCACTGATAGTCAGAGTTCGGTTGGGCAAGCAATTGGGAATGCAATCGGAATTGCATTTGGCAGAAACAATAAGTGGCTTTATGCACATTGTATGATGGCATAAATGCACATGACTCAATCCTTTCATTTGAACTGTGTTAGATTACAGAATGAATCAAGATTTTGAATATTGAGTTTTAGTTACCAAGCAGCAAAGGAACACTATAAATATATGTATGTGAGATGGAATAAGGTAGTTGCAGCCTAGTGACAACTCCTTTATGCAGATTGGCAACCCAGCAGGAGTTGTGAGGTATTGTGTGAAGTTCAGCAGTCGATGTTCAGCAGTCAGTACTCGGTGTTCAGCAGTCAGAAGTATCAGCAGTCAGCAGTAAGAAGCCGATAAATTAGCAGTACACAGAACCCGAGATTTTAGTTGCACGATTTATAATACTATTAATAAACTATTTTGTGCTGCCTATGATTTAAAATCTTACAAATAAATCAGTAAGATTGACCTGAAGCCCCGCTCAAACAAATTTTTTGATTAACTTCAATAAGGTCGAAATCTAGACAAAATTAATAAACTATAATATAATACATTTGGGGACTCATTTGAGGACTCCATCTTACATGTATAATTAGCAGAAGTTTTGCTTACAATTAAGATAATTAGACTATAAAAGGATCATTTCTAAATGGGATCTTGAAGAAGAAAGCTCACACCTTCCCTTTGTAAAGAATTATTATAGCATAAAGCTAATTAAGAGAAATTAGGACTAAGTCCTCTAACAATTATTGCTGAAATTCTCAATTTGAAAGGATAATCGTTTGGTCAGAAGGATCCTTTCTATGGCTATTCACTACAACAATATTATCAATGTTATATCCGACTCCAAATTTATCTGAAAAGATCTATGAATTTTTTCTTAGAAGGTATAAAGAGATCAATTAAACCAAAGACTCACTATTTTTGACTTAAAAACAATCGAAAAAGGTGAGCAAAAATGCTTAAAAATATCGATATTTCGGGGTGTATCTGGAATTTCAATGCTCCCACCCCAGATCCGTCAATGAAACAATTTCTATATTAATAGGTATCCATTTACAGCTTCTTTAATAAAAGAAACATATCATTTCACTCTTTTGCTCCTGGTAAGGAGGATATACCAAATGCTCGGGGTGGGAAGAAAAATGCGAAATTTTTGTGGCAAACAATAAAATAAGAAGAGAATAGAATGATTTATGGACAGATATTGAATATTCTTTATTCGCTTGTTCACCTTAAATCTAGTTAATATGTTAATTTGATTTGCCAATAAGGAAAACATTTACATTGATTAGTTTGATACATAAATATTAGCAGTTTATTCTCATAATCATAAATATTGGCTAGCATTGACCCTTTTTCCTACTACATACATATATACATTTATTTTATTTTGGTATAATAAACCGATTAAAATGTACAAAATTTACATATGAAATGATGACCCCAAAAAAAAAAGAAGTGAACTAGAATAAGAATAAGTTAAATACGTTTTACCCTTTTGTTGGCCAAGATTTTTGGCAACACAGCTGTCGATGAATGAAAGTCAGAGGGAGAGAGACGGAGAGAGAGAGAGAGATAGCAATTGCCAGGGCAACCGAATAGCCACTAAAAGGCTTAGATAATCCATTAGTGCCAAAAAGGTACAACAAAAAAACAAAAAAAAAAGGAACTAGAAAAAGAAACATAAGAGCTCAGAGAGAGAGAGAGAGAGAGGAGAAAAGAATAAAAATGAAACTAAGCTACATTGCCAGGACGACACAAGGATGCTATGCGTGCGGGTGCGTGTCAGTGTGTGTGTGTGTGTGTGGGTGTGCCACTGTGTGTGTTTGTCGATGTCGACACAGCAATTTGTACAAGTCAAACTCGTTGGCGCCAAAAGTCTACGGCCAAAAGAAAAGTCCAAAAACGAAAGATGAAAATCGGCTTAAAAAAAAAAAAAGTGCCAAGCCAAAGAGTGCCAAAGGTATCCACATACACCAGCCAGGACCTGGGTTACTTTCTGCCTCCCCCCCTCGCCAACTTCTCCCTCCCTCCCCCTTATAGACGTTTCGGGAATAATTTATAACCCGGCAAACTTTGCGTACAAAAGTTTTTTTTTTTTGCTCCCTCTTTTCATGCTACCCTAACCAAATGAAGTAACTTAGTTAAACTGAGACAACAGAGCTTACAAGAGTTCTACGAAAATAGCTTTCTGTACGAAGAAAGGGTATTCCAATATTTAGTTTGATAGATATTCTTTTTTCCCTTTTGCGTTGGTGAGTGAAAACTTTTACACGTTGCGCGGCGTTGGCGATTTTTAATTCTTGTGCTAAATTGTTTAAAAAAGAAAAAAAAAATAGCGATAGATAGGATGAAATGTTTTAAAAGAATTTCGTAAAGCGCAGAACTTTTTGGGCTTTGATCTAACCCCCCTCCCCATCCCCCTCACCTACCCAAAACTCCAACTCCATGTGGCCTTCTTTCAACCGCTTGGCATCGGCAGCAACTAACAAAGTTTGCGGCATGTTGACCACTTTGTCGCCACCGACACTGAAGATAGTTTTTTATTTTTGCCCAGAGAACTGGGGGGAGGGGGGAGAAAGCCATTGGACTCGAAATTTCCGCTTCAGTGTCGATGCAATTTGTATTAGTAAAGTTTTTTTTTCGGCAAGAAGAATTTCGCAATGCCGAGCAAAAGTATCAGTTGGCAATAAATTTTTCAAAAATTGTTCAACGCTGATTTATGCTCAATTAGCGCAACGCTTTAACCAGCCTCTCTCTTGGCCCCCATATCATAACTTCTGACTCACAGATATCCATAATCCTTCTTCGACTACCACTGACGACAATTCATCAAGGGAACTCTTTCGGCACTTTTTGTTGTGTGTGTGTGTGTGTTTTTTTTATGCTTTTGACTTTTATGGTAGACATTTAGTACCAGAAGGTAGTGAGTAGTATGGAGTCCTTCCCCACTCATTTGGTAACTCGTAAAACCGTTTAAGTCGATGCCGACGCCTTTTGGGTAGATTTTATGCTCCGTTAACCCGATAGTGATGGAAACCCGTAACCAAACCCACCAAGACACCCTCATGATCGTAAAACTATACGCGCCCTTCATAAAAAGCGTCAAAGTCAATTTCTTTATCCTTCTTCCTGGTCTTTGGTCTTCACACATTTTTTTTTTTATGACTTAATATGGTTTGCATTTTGCTCGTTTCTTTTTTTTTTTGTTTTGTGTGGATACAACTTTTTTTTGGCATTGCCGGTCGTAAAAATTAATTTAAATTGATTTTTGTGGCTTTGAGGCGTGGCAAAATGTGAAGGCTGAGAACGGCCTGCTCTGGATATGATTTGAGAGAATATGAAACTTGTATTCAGGAGAACAGGTTCAAGGAACTCTTCTTCTTCTGCCAGCTTACTTAGTTAGTTGCTAAGTGGTTTTTGTGTTTATAAGATTTGTGGGAAAGATAACTTGCCACATAAATTCCTCTAACTAATTATGTTTACTATGGGTCTAGGGAACTAAACTAAAAAAAAGAAACCTTAAGCCATTTATAAAGGGAATCTTAGGCCAGAATGGGGATAAAAAGATCTTTAAATAGGTAATTTGAATATTTTTAATCGCAAATGCATATCGTGGACTTGTTCAATGAATTTATAACATTTTTAATTGAATAAGATAAGATGTACATAGATATGTGAAGGAATATTCGAACCATTGAACTTATTTTTAGGATTTTATAGTGAGTAAATTATGGTTTTAACTTTTTTTTATATCACACTTTTGTTTCTATTCCGTTCATCAATCTTCTGTCATACTTTTCGGTCAACCAGCAAACCTAACAAATTGCTGGAAAAATACATAATGACATCGACTTTGAAAATACCCTGTAAAAAATAAAGAGCTTGATGTTCTCTGCAAAGATTGAAAACTTGCTGGCAACTTTGTGATTCTCTATGGTCCAAAATATATAATGCTGATCACGAAAATATATAGTCAGAAAAATATTCCCCCTCTTCTGCTAGTAACTCTTATTTTTTGCTTACCTATTTCTATTTAAAGGGTATAATTAGATAAGAAATTTCCATTCATAAGCATGATAATACAACTTCTAAATTCTTTGATCTACCCTCTTGAAAAATGGGGTTATTGCTTTGTATAATGATAAGAAGGGTTTCAGGCGAGGTGAGGATATAGTGACGAGGTGGCCGAGAGGTTAAGGCGTTGGACTGCTAATCCAATGTGCTCTGCACGCGTGGGTTCGAATCCCATCCTCGTCGACGAGAGTCCTTTTCATTTTTTTTTTTTTAAATTAAGAATTTCTAAACCTTATTGAGAGAGATATGGGAAAAGAAAGACAAAGGTCTGGAAGGAGCCAAAAGTTTGTATACTCTTTTAATATATATTAGTTATAAAATTGATGACAAAGTTATTGATATTTGACAGATTTTTTCGAATCTGGAAGAACTTTGTTTGTCTCTTCATACAGATGGTTAGATAGTCGGATACGGCTATATGAACAACTGAACAACAATTATACCCATTAAAGTAATCGGTATAATTATTGAAGGTATTTAAAAAATTGTTTCATTGATTTTAATCGACAACTTAATCCAACTATCGATTCATAAAATTAAACCCAATCATTTGCTTTGAAATTTGAGGCTGGAAAAGAAGAAAGTTTTAGCTGTTTTGGGTTTAAGAATCAAGTAATTCAAAAACTAATTTGTTTTCTTTTAAACTTTTTATTCTTAGAAAAAGTTTTAGATTCCTTTTAGTTGCAGTTCAAATAAAATGTTTAACTTTTTGATTAAAACATTCATTAATATATAAATCATAATTTTATATATAACAGAGACATCATAGAGACCATTAGAGCGGGTCATAGATACTTCCTTTCAAATTAAAATTATTTGTATATTATAATATTTAAAACTAATAACAAAATTATTCGTTGAAATGAAGCGAGGCGAAACAAGGCCCAGAAAATAGTACAAAACGGCATCCAATTCATAAAGTTTGTTTTAGTGTTACTCAAAATTTGACGGGATGAATCGAATCGTAGTATTTATCGGTATTTTAGCCATTTTACTAAATGGCATTGAATTGAATGTAAGTGACGTTTGATAAAATATATTGTCGTTAATACCTGATTCCATCTGCAGGATGCTGTTGTCTTTAAATTGACAAACTTTGAATGCGAAAGCTACAATCAGTCGTGGGTTGTGATCCATACCTGCCGCCTAAAGGTAATGAAACGCAATCAGATTGGCGGATATTTCAATGCAACAATTCTACATCCGGCCAGTGTTATATCAGTGAACGGTCAAGTTTACAAAAAAGCCAATGGCTATAAGCCTTGGGTGATAGCCACAAAGTTTGATGCCTGCCGATTCATTACCAATTATAATTACAATCTAATTGCAAAAGTGGTCGGAGTTTTATTTTTGGAATTCACAAATTTGAATCATAGTTGTCCCTATAATGTAAGCTGTTTAATGTATTCAATTACAATTTTGATATCACATATATTTTTTGATTTCACAGGGATCACAAATAATGAATGGATTCTATCTAAGACCAGAACTCTTGACCCTTCCCATGCCTACGGGGGATTATAAATTGTCCATCGGCTGGTATTTTCATAAAAAATTGCAAATTGAAACAAATATGAGTTTCGTTTTCATTGAGAATCTGATGGATCAGTAAATCGAAATGCATAAAGTTGTTAAATAAGTATCTTCAGTTCAATTTCAAACGAAATGTAAGAGTTTGAAAACATTCAAAATTTGGAAAGTGCACTATAACTTAAAAAAAAATGATATAAAGAAAGCATTCAGGAGATCCCCAAATATCATTTCGGAAGCAGAACATCTGTCACCTTATCGAAAAATGTATCAACTGACGAATTGATGGCTTAAATAAACTAAAATTTTTGACTTTTTCTTTATCTTTCACAGAATTAAAGTAAGAAAATACAATTCCCTAACCGTCGAATGAGAAATTTGTTGTATTAATTACCTTATGATCCTTGTAACTTTAAACAAATATTTGAATAACTTGATTTTTGTAAAAGAAGGTAAATTTTAAATCAATATTTCTCTGTTTTTTTTGGTAACTTTTCGAATGGAAATCCGCCGTACATAGACATATCAATATTTTGGTGACTTTATTTATGTTGGCCATAAAGACAAGAGGCAAAGTCTTGATGAAAGTGGCCGTAAGGCGAGCTAAGGAAATTGCAAATAGTTTTCTCTCTCTCTCTCTCTCTTTCTCGCTCTGTCTCCTTTCAATTTTACTAGCCAAATGTTCCCACAATCCAGAAAGTGGGTGGGTGGATAGCGAAATGGAAATTTGTGCAAAAATTTCATCCAAATGAAATGAATTGGATTGAATTGAAATTGTAGGCGATAAAAATAAATCTTTGCAAGTGCGCAACGCGGCGCCATCAACAGCTGACGTTGTGTGGTGGATAAAAGGATGAGAGTAAAAGGACGATGAAGGATGTTGTGGAGGATTGAGAATGATGAAATTGAAAAGCTGCAATGCCTTAGAAGTATAAAAGAAAAAAAAAAGAGAACAGAGAATAAGTTTGAGTAACAGGGAAAGAACTATGACTACTATCTGCGCCATAAGTCATACAATTTGCGTTATCCTTGGCGTCAACTCAACACCAGGACACAAGGCGAGGCGATTCGCATCGCATCGACTCGAAGTCAACTCAAGTCAAGTCAGGGCACTTCAATATGCAAATGCTTGCTGCTCAATTGAGCTTGTCTTTCAGTTTTTATGCCCCCTCCCCCTTCGCTTGAAGCTTGAAGTTCTTTAAAACCAAAGACAAAATTTTCTTAAATATCTCTAGGATATACATACATACATATATTGTGTGTGTGTGTGTGTATGTTTTATGGGTAGTTCCTCATGGCCATCAAATTTGATGCGTTTTCTATTGCTGGCCATTCGGACTGACTTCATAAAATGAAAATACAAACTTTACGATAGGAAGAAACAAAAATTTTTGTTCTCCTTTTCTTTAGCCAGAAAACTATAAATGTTTGTTGTTGTTGCTTCTATTTTTTTTCTCTTCTTTTTTTTTGGTTTAGTTTCTTGGCTTTCTTTTGAGCTGTAAAAATTTTCCCAAAGTGTTGCTTTGACGATGATGATGATTTGTTTAAGAAAATTATGAGTTTTCCCCTCGAATCGAATGTGTGATATATATAAGTGTGGATTATATATATTATGGAAAACTAATTTTTTGCTCAATTGCAGATTGATTGACAGTTTTTATTTATTTATATCTTGGATTTAAGTTATAAAACAGTTTTAATTTATAAGTTTATTAATAAGTTGTCCTTTCTTTCCTTTAAAACAGCTTTTGAATATAGAAATTAATTTGAATTAATATTTTTCTGGTTTGGGTTTACAAATTTTCAGTGACTTTTTCATAAAATTCATTAGCAAAATATAGAAACTTTCGATTTAATATTTAATAATTAGAATAGTTTCAAAAAAGAGTTGGAAATGGCAAATACATATGCTAATTATATTGCTTTTGGAATATTTCTGTGTGTGCGTTGCCAAATTTGAGTCACAATTGAATAGACAATTGGCACATTTTTCTATTTGGGAGCATGAGAAAAGAGGGCATAACCCCGTTACAAGTAACTTGTAACCCTCAATGACTCTAACGGACTCCCCCACATATATGGACATACATGGAACTGTTGGATTCCTCGTGGGGGGTCAGTTGGGCAATCAACTGTGTCCAAAAGAAAGAGAAAGAAAGAGAGAGAGAGAGAGTGAGGCAGAGAGAGAGCACAAGCTGATTGAATAATCGCATGCCAAGCCAACAGTGGAACAAATCGTCTCTAATAGACTGATTAATATACAAGATTTTCAGCTTGGCTCAAGTCAAGCGAACGAGCTGACCTTCTCCTCCAACTCCCATACACCCCCTGCCATTCCCTCCTCTCTCCCTCTGTAGCTCCTTCTTGCTCTATGTCTGGCCACATGTAACACGATTCGTGTGGATTAAATGTGCTTAAATTGATTGATTGTTAAAATGATGTATAGTCATTAGATGGTCTTTTCATTTGCTGCTGCTGCTGCTGCTGCTTGTGCTTTTGTTGTTGTTGTTGTATGTGTTTTTTTGTTTCTTGCTTTGCTATTTGTGTGTTCATTCTCGTTACCCGTTTGGCTTCTTGCCGTTGTACCTGTCTCTTCCCTTTTGTTTGGGCCAGAACACTTTTGCCCAAGTTGAGTTTGGTCTGAGCGTTGCCGCACTTTTAATTAGTAACACTCAGGCGAACAATTAATTTTTTTTGTTTTTTGTTTGGCAGTCAGCAAACTTTTTTCAAAAGAATATGCCAAAAATTTTGTGTTTGATTACGGAGATGGAAACGTGATTGGAAATCAGGTGAGAAATATTGAAAACTTACGATAGAAAGTTATTGATAAACTTACTTTAAAGGTCTTTTCTGTTTTCAGGTAATTTTTAGCTTGATAGTTGATTAGTCATCCTAATAACTTGACATTAAAGTTGTCTCTCAATTAGGGTATCCTTAATACTGGGTTATGAAGAAGAGATAGAGAGAGAGAGACAAGACATAACTGACTAAAATTTCATTCAAAACTACCTTGTTAGTTTTTTAAAATTATGAAAAGAGAGAGACAAGAAAAATGCAACTAAAAGTCGATAAACAATAACTTTTGAGACTGCGCAGAATATTAATTTTTAATATATTTATAAACAATATCTATATAATCTATCTATATATCTATATATCTATATATCTATATATCTATATATCTATATATCTATATATCTATATATCTATATATCTATATATCTATATATCTATATATCTATATATCTATATATCTATATATCTATATATCTATATATCTATATATCTATATATCTATATATCTATATATCTATATATCTATATATCTATATATCTATATATCTATATATCTATATATCTATATATCTATATATCTATATATCTATATATCTATTTATATATCTATATATCTATATATCTATATATCTATATATCTATATATCTATATATCTATATATCTATATATCTATATATCTATATATCTATATATCTATATATCTATATATCTATATATCTATATATCTATATATCTATAAACAATTGCCAAACTTAAGCCTTTCTATAGAAATATTACTAGATTCTTATCAAACGTATATACAATAAGCCAATTCGAGGTCAATCTTACATATATAATTATTTCATAAGATTGACCTCTGGTTATATGCAATTCAAGAAGAATTAAATCTGAATAAATTGAGCTCTTATGGGTTTAAGGATCAAAGATCGAGTAATTTATAAACTGATTCGTTTTTTTTAACCTTTTTAACCAAGAAGACTCAAATCTTCTTACTCAAATCTTCTTCGAGATGTTTCTCAAGAGATACGAAGGTTACTATAAAAATCCTTTGCTGCTTTCTATATAAACATCTACTTATATCCTAATATCGAAATAGGTTAATTACACTAATTGATTAGTGGTTTTTTCCATTCTTCTTAATAGTTTAATACAACATTTTGTATAAAATCAATGTAAATCTTAAATAAACCTTTAGATTTCTTTATAAATTTGTTTTAAAATAAAGAAACGAAATTAATTCAAGTTATTTCTTCTGTTACCCATCGCTAGTTTTCTATAATATATTTCGACTTTTTTTTTATATCTTTCTGTTTAGCACATCAAATTGATTGAGCGCATCGCAGAAACAAGTTTTCATTTTTTGTTCTTTTTTGGCAATTTTGAATGCCTAACAACCCCTTCACAAGAAAAGTATATAAAATTATAAATAAAATAATATATTAACGGATATCCGCATGTGTTCATTGATTTACTCCTTCTTCATATCTTAATAGATACTCTATCTAAGAGGGTAACATGTATTTTGCGAAGGAGCTAGAGAAGCAAAATTGATACAAGTTTTCAGGGAGTTTCAATTTTTTTCAATGACGCAGTATTTAAACTTGTGGACTAGATATAAAACATAAGTAAGTGCATTTAAAAAGAGAGGAATTGGCACCTACATATATCTAAATCAGACATCAAGACATCCTACAACATCGAAACCTCAAACAAAGTCTTCATTTTTTGACTTATAATCTTAAGAATGTAATTTAGATGGAATTGAGAAGTGTATTAAGACATTAAGAGCACTAAAGTGTGTATCCTTAAGAAAACCTCATAGAATTCTACAAGAATATTTTGTATTCTTTAAGAAATTTATCAGCAAACTGGATGAAAAATTATTAGTGAATTTTTATCTTATCTCGTAGAAAAAGAGATTGTCTGACAATCAGAAAGATTCTTGATGATTCCTTTATGAGTTTCAAACTAAATTCTCTAAGAAATCGTTTAAAACTAAAACTAACGAGACAGGAGCAGTATTAGAACCTTAGGTTTTCGTTTAAAGGTAAAAATTTCAAGTTCTTTAGCTCCTTTTGGTTGATTTTGGTAAGTTACAAGAATCGTTTCCTGAGGGATAACTGATTAAATATTTAGCAACTGAACTATATGTCATATCATAAAAGTCTGCTTGCCCACAATTTGCCCACATTGGTTCAAAGGGCATGCAAATTTCGACTTGACTACTTTTCATATTTTGTCCTTTATTCTCTTTTTCAGCAGGATACGCAGACAAAAGGCCAAATGTCTGTGTAGTTGTTGGAGTGGGTGGTTGGTGGGTTGGTTGGTGGGTAGTTTTGGGTGTACTTATGCAATGCTATTTATATTTTATTATCCTAAGCACCCACACTAGAAATAAGTAATAGTGATTGTGTAGTAGTTTCTTACTTCATCCTTTCGGCAAGTTGACTTTATTCGCAATTTCCCTATATAATACACCTTAAGTAATAGTCGTAGCTACTGGGCAAAAGCGGATGCGTAACTCGGTTATAAAAAAGAAATATTACACATTATGCCAAATTGTTGGAGACTGTCAGGCGACAATAATAACGTTTAAACTTAAATGTATGGCACAATGGCAGACAGTTTTTAGTGTGTTGCCGTCTCAATAAACTCCATGAAGAGATATACGCATACATTCGGAAGGGTTATCCTTATCCTTATACACCCCCAATGGTCTTCCCTCTTTTCCCTCATTGATAAGGGCCAAACAAAAAATTAGAAAAAGAAACCATCTGAAATGTGAAATGTTTATGCACTTTGTCTGGCAAGTTGTTTGCTGCTTATCTCAGAAGTGTTTTCCTTCTCCTGCATTCCTCCTCCTCCTCCTGGCCAAAGTGCATATCGAGTTTATTTGAAATAGAAAAGTGCGTTTACCGTAGCTTTTATGCTGACAAAAAGTTTCAAGTGTCCAAAAAACTTTACGATGCTTAGCAGGAAAAACATAATGATGAGTTTGAATTTGAGCTGACTTTAGAAAGGATTTCAATACTAGCTGAAAATTTTAGTTAGACCTTATAAGAAGTTGCCCATTAATTAAGCAGGTTTCAATTGTTTACATTTTTAGAAAACACTTTTCAAATCGTTTTCGAGAATCTACAAATAAAGCTCCTTAAAGAAATGGATCTATTTGTTAGTCAAAAGGCAGCAACATCTTTTTAATGATGTTCGATTGATGAAATGAACATCAAGTCACAAAATCACATATAATAATATACATACATACGATTAAGTTAATGGTAAAATTAACATGCACTCATGATGAAAATAATAGGTACACCCCTAAAAATTCAACTTTTTGGACTTTAGATTAGCACAACTTTTTTTCTACTGCATTGATCACCAAAATTTAAATGCATTGGTTTATAAAAATACATTAATTTGGTACAGAAAAATACATTTATTTATGAGTTACAATTGACTAAGTTATATTTAATTTTTTTTTTTCAAATCATTAAAAATTTATTTTTGTTTCTTTATTTGATTAATATCCAATGTATCCACCCTTATTTTACCATTGCCGGTTGGGGATATTCTTAATCAAAGCTTGGCAGGACTCTATCGAAATCTTCTTTGACGCACTGCCTTAATTGTTGATTGTTGGCACTTTTTTCTTTTCGCGACTGATTTTATAGGCTACCCCACAAGTTATCAATGAGATTTAGATTAGGAGACTGACTGGGATAACATATAGACTCTATATTATAGAGACCTGAACCACAAACGTACAAGATGCTCAGAGAAGTAAAAATGAAAGCAAATAGACTTTTGCATAGTTTTCTTAACTTTCCTTTATTAAACCGATATTTACAGCAACTCATTTATGTATTTTTCAATACAAGTTCAATACTGTAACATTTATTAGTGTTTTTTAATGAATAATTTTCAAAACACAAGTTCGTAAAGGTGGTACATATAATAATTCCGTTCCATCTATTGGAAACCAAATCAGGGCCAGATTTATCAAAAAAGCCACTCAATTTCGAATTCCCAAACATTACCAAAAACCATGTTTACGATTCTCCTCCTTCAAATCAAAATTCAAAATATAATACTTTTCCAACTCAAAACAAAAACAAGACGCAAGAATTTCGATTCCTCTTGCAGCAATATATATAGCTCTTGGCACTTTCAATAACAAATTCTACTGAAAATCCATTGAAACACTCAACATCTAAAATTTGTTTCTTTGTTTGCAATGTAAACTATTGTAAACAAAGTTGCATAAAGGTTTTTCTTGGTGAGTAAACTTGACTCATCGCTTGTAATTGTAAGTTTTTCAGGAATTTTCCAAGAAATCTATTACAATGACTTAGTTTTCTTATATATTTACAGCTAATATCACTTGAAAAATGCAACTGCCAGCTGAGATTTCTACATTTAGTCATTAAATTTTCCTATTTGCTGGTTACCTAGAATATAAAGTTCTTTCCTTTTTTCCCAAGAATAATTTCATTTGTTGTTTAATTGTCAAAAATGTACATAGTAAATTGTTGTAAAATATCGATGTTTAGTTAAAATTAAAAAAACAACCTTGCCAATTTAGAATTAAAATTAACTTTGGTTTTTCTTTTCTCGATTTTGAATAATTTCGATATCCGAAAGAGGACAACAATTCAGGAGAACGACTGATTCTCGAAAGGAATCTCGAAAGGAATCTCAAAAGGAATTTCGAAAGAAATCTCTGAATTTTATTCAGGAGGCGCCTGATTTTTTCTTTTTTCTGATTTTATTTCAAATTTCTTACCTTTATTTCACTCGATAAAGAAAACACCAAAAATACTCTCATTACTCTCATTTTATTTGTTATTCTTGGAGGCAAAAGATGAAATATGTTTGTTTCTAGGACAAGCGATTTCCATACATTTTTATGGACATTTCCATTGATTCACTACCTTTGATTGCTTTGATTGTTTCAATTTTATTGACGCTCAATTGTCTACCTTAAAATTGAGTTATAATTTCCCCTTCCTTTATGTAAATGGGAAAGGTTAACTGGCATTAGCCGCATAGTGTTAAACTAACCAAGAGGGCAAATAAAAATTTATTACATTTTCCCTTGCCCCGAAAACAGAATGTAAGAAATCAAAGTCACAAAATACTTAACCCAAAAAGGAATGAAAAATAAAAAAAAAGAAAAGAGAAACAGGGGTAGAGAAAAATAAGAGGTACATTGTATACCGAATTCTTTGGGTTCTCCCTGGGACACACACACACTCAAACAGCTAACGACACTAATAAAATATTGAACAGGCCATCGATAAGGAAGCAAAAGGAGTTGCTTTTCCTTACCGCAAGCTCCTTGCATCTTGTGTCCTTTCTTCTCAGTTTTTCGGGCAATGTGAACGAACCTTTGGGACGGGCAGGAGGAAGGAGAAACGCTTACGTAGATGGCAAAGATGACGATTAAAACAAATTTCCACGACAACCTGGCGCCGTTTAGTCAACGGAAGGAAGCGAAATTGTTAAACGCAAAAGTTGCAAAATGCCAGGGATACGCTATAACGACGATGGGGCAGGGGGAGTTAGGTGATTTCAAACGGAAGATACACAGAGAGAGACAAACACACTCACACACACACACACACACACTCAAGTGTTTGCACCTTCTATGGCTTGGATGTGTTGAGTTGTGTAGGGAACTTGGCAACTTGCAGACAAGTTTGAAATGAATGAGCATCGGCTTCCGTTCCATGCGTTTACACTGGCCAGTGTCCTGTTCCAGTGCTACGTCTGACTTTTTTTCCTCTCCTGCCAAGCATGACAATGGCAAAAGGACCAATTCGAGTGGCGGCCACTTGCCAATTGCGATTATGGTTTATGTACACAACCAAACACACACACACACACACACACACACACTCACACAGAGGCGCACGCTCCGATAAAGGTCGTCAATAGGTCGCCCTCAACACACACATACACTCACTCAGTGTTATCCTTTGGCATCCTTTCTTCTTCTTCTTCGCTTGCTTGAAGTTTTCGTTGGTCAGCAAAGGAGCAAGTTTCTTTTTGGTATCAGTTACATTTACAACTTTTTTCTCTTGACCACTCGAGCAGTGCCTTCAATGGCTCAATTATTTTTGGACAATTTGCGAATCAAGTAAAGTTTTTTGCACACACATACAAGTCACACAGACAAGGCCATCGCAGGACATGGTTAGTCACAGAGTGTTATTAACGTAATTGAGTTTACCATAGCCAATTATACATTTCATGGGCATGAACAAGAACTCCCATATATACATATCGATTGTCCTTGAATTGAAATTTTCACATGCAAATTTAATGTCCTTTTCATAGGCATGCACATGCATTGCATTGGTGTGTGTCTATGTGAGAGTGAGTGGTCATGTGCAACAGTTCTTGAAAATTGCATTTTCTTAATTTATTTGGTATGCAAATTTATTTATTGACTGCATTTCAACTGGTTTGGGGCGGAGGACATGACCAATACAGAGTGTTTGGACTACAATCACTCAGACACACACACACACACACATTCATGGGCACGTGTGCCCCTAACTTGGGCTAACAAAGGGTTACGTTTTCTCGTTTGGCAATAGATTGTCATATTAGCATATTCATAAATTCACAAATCCTTCGTATATCCTACTATACATATGTATGTAGGGATACCTATGTATATAAATGTTTTATTCTTTCTTTTTTCTGACGAATTACTAAAAATTTCGTCAGAATTTTAAGGTCTTATCTTTATGATCTTAACATTCATATATACAAGTTTGGGTCCAATGATCGCTAAGCTGACTGAGCCGGACAAAGGATTGTATTGGGACACAATCTTAGAAACAGTTGAATATGCACTTAACAACACGTTACAAAGGACAATTAGTCAGATTAGATGAATTAAATAGAATAAGCATAGATAGAAACTTGGATAAAACAAGACAGGAGGCGGGTAGAGGAAAATAGTCAATGTACAAACGTATAACAAGTTAAGAGTAGACTCCAAAAGAAAAGATCCCGTTAAGTATAAGGCAGACGATTTGGTGGTGGTTAGGAATTTCGACTCACATATTGGAGTGTCTAAAAAACATATTCCCAAAATTAAAAGGTCCGTATAGAGTGTGTATATAGAAAACAGACGATCATGCATTTTTTGGTTAAGTTAGTCTGTCTTTAATTGGGTACAACGATTGGTTTTTGGCTTATGTTTATGTTCTCAGGTCTTTTAATAGGTGATAACCAATTAGACGGAACCTGTAACTTAATACTTGTAGATAGTTTGTTATGCATAAATAAACCCTGTTAAATTATACATTTTAATTAAACAAAGTTCGCAAATGTGATTAATTGCCGTAAATTGACATCAAAAGCACACGAAAGCACACAAAACATCAAAAATTCGAAGTTCATTTGGCTGTAGCTTCTTCAGCTTTTGGTGTAGAGTGGTTATTGGATATTTCCTATATCCAAGTTTACTTGGATACTTATTAACTTAAATAAATCTCTAAATTTGTTTTGTCTCCCCTTTCGACATTCTTTATTTTGATTTTCTCAGCTTCAGGTAGCTTTTAAAAAGAATTTGCACATTAATTATAATTATATATAATTATCTATCCAATTTACCTTATAGAAAAATAATTAGCAATGTCCTGACAATTTCGAATATAGCGTTTTTCCAAGTTTGACAATATGTTCAAAATCTCTAAGGTTTGGAATTCAATAGGAACATTTATTGAAATTTTGACACGCTGTTGGAATTTTCTTTTCAGTTTTTCTGAAAACATATAAAAGCGTTGCAGGCAGCGTGATCAGAGTCTGATCGGCCGATCAAGTCAACGGAAAATTTCCTAGGCAAGCCAAAATCAATTCCCATAATCATTTTTATTGAAGATTTAAGGAAATTCATTGAAACTAAAAGAGGAATCAGTTAGAAAACCAATTGGAAATCGATAAAGAAGCAAGAAAAGAAACGATTGACATCCAGAGTCAGTCCCATAATTACTATAATCTGTCTGAAGTTATCACAAATAAGATAAAGAAATCTAAAGCCAAATCGAACACTTTCTATTATTTTATAATATTTGTTTCCTTAGAACATTCTGAAAACACACAAAATATTCAACATCTGACTGGCAAATAATAATAATAAAGGAAAATGAGGAAACTGTTCAAATTAGAGCTTAAATTAAATGTAAAAATGAATTCACCTATGAGATTAAAGAATCAATATTTTAAATCTAAACTTTAGTGATCCTTAGTCATCTTTTTGTAAGCCCTTGCAATGTGACATTTAAATTCTTTTATAAAATTGCATAACATCGTCAAAAATATAAAACCAACATAAATGAAATAAATTTAAATACAATGCAAGTCAAATTACATCAAGCAAACAAAGTTCCACTGCCACACACACACACACAATTATGCTTGCCCTCTCTAGTGAACCTCAAAAAAATTGTATTGCATAAATTTGGGGGCACATAATGTACGTATATGCAACTTGGGCCACATAACTTGGCACAATAAGAGCTCAAAATTGCCAGCTTAATTTATGTTCCATGTTAATTAGGGCCATAATTTAATTTCAAATTTTCAACACTCATCCAGCAGCCAGCAGAGCATATGGAGAAGGAAATAGCGACAAAAAACAGCACGGAAATTGGAAATGGAAACGAAAAATCCGAGCCTGTTGCTTGCCACAGCGATAAACAAAGGTTGATTCCCCATTTTTTTATCCCATTTTTTTTTGGCTCCGAATTGTGGCTTGCATGCGAAATGAGTGTCGAAAAAACGAAAAACCGAAAGGAGATAGAAAAGTTTCAACCTCATGCCAAAATAAAATCAAATTAAACTGCAATGCACATATGCTGGAAACGCAGGGAAGTGGGGGCAAGGGGAAGTTGTCCAAAAAATAAAAAAAAAGAAGAAGAGAGACTCTACACTCCTCCACCCAACGACAAATGATGTTGACCGCCCACGGTCATGATGCTAATTAATCTTGATTTTCAACATCCCCAGCCCAGAGGCAGGACAAGGGCAGACGGGTGGGGGAGTGGACAGTTGTGCGGGGGCAAGTGAAAGGTCCTTGCGTCAAAGTGACAATTAAATTAATCATGTTGGCAAACGATTATGTCAACAGGACTCCCCTCATGTTATCCTTGTACATACTAGAAAATTTCTATCTATCTTATCTATGTATGTGATTCTGTGTGTGTGTGTGTGTGAGAGTGTATTTGTGTGCTTGCTTGGTACTAGTGCAAAAATCTCATTATACTTGACATAAAACTTATAATTAACATTTTGACCGCAACGGAATTTGCAAAAGAAGAGAGTCTGATCCATGGAAAAAAAGACCATCCCACAAAAGTCCACCACATAGATTAGATATATACCCTTGCTAAAACCTATATTCTAAACTGATCTAATTGAAATTATAAAAAAAAGAAGATCTTTGATTGAAAAACGTATCTTCCTATTAAAACACACATCTAATGCTCCAATCTAAACTATTAAACTATAAGAATTTATATCCCAAAGAAGAAAAATTCAGAGAATTATTAAAGTAACTAAAACAATATACAAGTTTTTGGAGTAACTCAAGTACATCTTGTTAGGGTATACAAACAGAATATCTAACCGCAAAGCATTTGTGAATTTTATGCCCGAGACATTTTTAATTAGTTTTGCGGTTGACATACATTTCAATGGGAAAATGCTTCTTGGTGAATTTTAAAGCATCCGAAATACTTAATTTGCCATTTAATCAAATTAGAAGTGATAACTTGACCAGACAAATGTGAACCTAGAATTTGCCGCTAGGTGTTTTTTGGCAGTCTATGCAAGAGACTTTCTTAAAGTTTAAATTAAAGCGTTAACCGAGCAATCTATTCTATTCTATTTAGCAATTTCCTAAATTGAAGAATTCAAAATTTAATGGTAAATAACTCCTGTTAATCTGTATCTTTAAATTATCTTTTTATATATAATAGGTATTACTTTCTTGGATTTTCATGAGTCAAAAAAAGACACATTGGCAATTGATTAAATAAATTAATAGGTATAATTTTTTTTATTTGCAATCTATAAAGGATAATAATCAAATATTATGAAAAGTAAACATGACATGGGTTGAAATCAGCAGTCCGTCTCCTGTCTAAATGCCAGGTCAATACTACTACTATATTGGTCTGCACAAGATTAGACTAGAGACTAGAGTCCAGACTAGAGTCTGGAGAGGTACCAAGATCCTTATCCAGCGGAATTTATAAAGAAAACATACTCAACATTTCTTCATGACTTTGAGAATGAAAAAGGAAAGATAACAAGTGAGTTGAAGAGACTCGACATTCCATTGTAATGGGATTATGGGAAATACGACACCCACAGGAACTTTAAGAAGGATGGTATGGAATCAGACAATGTAAATGTCGGACATGTTCTGAAAAAAATGTGTTGGCAGTGCTAGAATGTAGCCCCATTTGTTTGTGCTTTTATGGACTCATCCCAAAAACCAATGTCTAAATCCTACCCTAATTCTAATTCTATCCTATACTTAATGATAATATTATTTAATAACAATAACAACAAATTATATAAATAATAAGTGCAGAAATGCTTCAAATAGTCAAAGCTCCCTACAATACCCTACCTGCAACAACAACTGAGTATTCGCTCATCGGTTCGAGGTTGGCACCATTGGTTTGACGTTGGAACTTTTTGCTTAGACTCATCAGTTCGCCGTTGGCATCAAATGTTCTAACCAAGCGAGGGCTACGCAGTCGTAAAAAGTTATCGATTTGGTTTATTGGTATTGCCAGATCGTTAATACTAAATTTTATTTGGTCACACTGTGGGTGGTATTTTTTGACTTTAATATCGAACGAATGAGTTGCCAGATCTCCAATTTAACTTTAATATTGACTGCACGAGGCAGAAATATTTATTAATTTAACAAAATTCATACAAACATCATGACGGAAACAGAGCCCGAGGTCGAAGTCAATGGCACTGCCACCGAAGCCGAAGAGGACCAGGAAGACCAGGACATAAAGCAGAAGAAGCTAACCCGTCACGACGGTGGAGCGGCCGACTTGGAGCGTGTGACAGACTACGCGGAGGAGAAGGAAATTTCGGCGGCGAATATATCGAGTGTAAGTGGAAGGAAGGGTTGTTACCCTTCCACTATTGTGGGTGGTGGTCTGTGTGGAGTTGTTAATAACAGTCAGAATTTCTCTTTTAGGCTGTGGAACAGTTTGGCAATCAGCGTCACAAAGAAAACGAACTGAGGGTGGCCAAAGAGAAGGAACTGCAAAAGGTCCAAGTAAAGAAGGAGGACATTGAACTGATTGTAAGTCAAAGAATCCAATATCAGTTATATATATATATCTGAACTGTTTCCAGATGAACGAACTGCTGGTCACCAAGGGCCAGGCCGAGAAGGTTCTGCGCGAACAAAGCGGCGATGTGGTAGCCGCCATTGAGTCAATAATCATGAGCGATTGACCAAACAGGCAACAGGAAGCGGGCCATCCAATTGATAAGCATTTGCACTTGTACTGGTTAAAAGTGCGCCGCCTGCCATTGTCGTCGTCGTCGTCATCGCGAGTTTCTTTTACTTAGCATAACACTGCTTTATTTTTACATTTATAAACTAGTAAAGAAAAAAATCACAAAAACCTAACAAATCTGGACCTCAAACGTTCTCAATTTTACCTTCCAAATGGGGCGCACATTCTCAATTCTTAATTTCATTTCCTTTGATTGTTCCCAATGGAAAGAATGTAAAAACAAATATGTTTAGCTATGACTATAACATATCAGATTTTGGAACTATTTCAGTTAAAGTCCCTTGTTGGATTCATGTATAACCCAAAAAAAACATTAATTCCTAGTTCCTCCTTTAACTTACCTTATAAAAACGTGAAATCTATATAAAGAAATATTTTTAGAGCGCGTAAGAAGTCAATGAAATTATAAATACTTATTCATATATATACATATGTCTGTCCTGACAAGGTAAAAAGTCAATTCTTCAAAACGTCTTCAGTTAACTAAATGAATTTAACAACATCTGATTAGAATAGAAACAGCTTTCCAAATAGTTTCAAAATCCAATATAGTTTCCTATTAAACTTTAGACTCCTTATTGGGTTTATATAGCAATCACTAAACAACTTTGCTCTTGAGAGTGTAGTTCTTTTAAAAATGAAACCAAAATGTTAATACGGATCAAACTAATATTTATTTAGAATAGATTGCGTTGCTAACCGCCTTGAGTTAAAACTGTTTACAATTTTCATTAACAAGTTTAAGCCAATTATAAACAATGATTTGATATATCCCTTTTTTTTAGTTAGGTTTACTCAGCCTACCGCATTTGTTGTTGATTTTTAATATTTTTGGTTTGGCAGTTGCGTTGCACTTATGTATGTAGGCATGATCTTAGGATGTCTTTTCAAGAATGATCTCTAGTTGTGATGTGTTGAATGAAAGGAATAAGCGAAATGCTTGATGAAAATATATTATAAGGTAGTTGTTCTCAATACATAATTCTGAAACTCCGTGCGCTATTTTCCCAGAGCTCACAATAAATTAGTGATTACTTAATAATTAAAGTAGATCTATTGCAGTTTCAAAAGATTAGATAAAGATTAGGCAGAAAATTTTCATATTCTGCTGAAATTTTATAAATTTTAGAAACAATCTGCATTGAAAACAACTCCGTGTAACAATCAAATGTGAGAACGAATTATCTAATTGCTATATAGCCTTGCAGATTGAACTTTAATACTTTAACTTTACAATTTTAAATAGTTTATTGATAAAAGAATCCATAAAAAGACCTTGAAACAAACTGAATTTGTTGTTCTTTTCATCGTAAAAGACCATTCACAGCTTTTTTTAATTGCCATTCAAATTCAAATATAGCCAAAGTAGAGACAATTATGGAAATGGGTAAAAACTTATTGCTAAAGCGTTTCAGATACATTATCTTAACTAATTTTGCATTCGCATAATTTGTACAATCATATTTTTTGGTATGCTGCCGCCTTAGCAACTGAATTTAACAATGACACAATCTGCAAGGATATATCGACAAGTTTGGATGAGCCAAAAGAAATGAATCTTTGACTTGACTATAATGACAGAGAAATAAATCGAAGCAGATAATAATTAACTAAAAACCACAAGAGATGTATATATAACAAACGATGAAAAAAAATGGTAAAACAATTATCATGCTAATAAATAACATGATATCTAGAACGTGTTTTTGCAAAGACATATTTCAACTAAATTATGTTGTTAAATACTTTTGCAGATTCTCACAAGACGGCGTATTAATATTTTGCGCCTTTCGATACAGATCTCGGTCGCCAAAGGTGCGCGCCTTTGCCAGCATAGAATCACCTGCCAAACAATAAAAAAGGAAATTAATGAGACTGATTTTTGACTCGTTGTTCCTTTTCACTTACGATAATTTCGTTCACGACTGCATGAATGCTTCAAATGATTAACAAAATCTTCTTCTACGGATTCCTCTAATCTCGCCACCGATCCTTGATATTCTGAATAGAAATTATCCTTGACATAATATGGTATCTTGAGTCCGTTCGTCTCACGTTTCACAGAATATTTACTAAAGGAAATGGAAAAGAAATTAATCAAATTTTGCCAATATTTTGAATCTCGTGAATAAAACTTACTGTGAAGGTGTTAAACTATACATGGGATCAGATATAAAGAATGACGACATCATTGATAGACCAATAAGTAGTAGAATCGGCAGTAAGTTTATTAAAGCTGATGAATTGTTGCCCTAGAAAAGGAGTTATACATTAGTTTTCAGATCACAAATACAATTTTATCAAGTTTATCTTTGACTTCTGAAGATAATGCTTGTGCATTTTCTATTGATCCTTAAGGACTTTTTAGTACTTACATCTCTTTCTTCGCGTGCCTGATGACGACGTCTTTGCTGTCGCATATAGACGTTTTGCTGAGGGAATCCACCATTGAAGAACATATTGAATAGCTCCTCGGCACTGATATCGGCCTGGAAGCCACGCGAGAAGCCATATTCATTGTAGTATTGTCCATGACCATGATGATTGGCCGCACTGTTATTGCCATGTCCGCCATGTGACTCATTAATGCCATATAGATCATAATTTTTACGTTTCTCGGCATCGGTTAAGACACCAGCCGCATTACCCAAAGCCTTAAAGGCATCTACAGCTCCAGGAGCCTTATTTTTATCTGGATGCAATTGCAAAGCCAATTTCTTGTAGGCCTTCTTAATCTCCGAATCCGTAGCAGTTTTACTCACACCCAAAACTTCATAGTAGTCCTTGCATCTAAAAGAGTAACAATAGAGTTATAGAAATTGGTTTGGAAACACTCTATGGGAAAAACTATCTCTTTAAACAAAATGAAAGCAAGTGTGAAAAGGTTTTTGATTTGAGGTGACTTCCTTTGGTCACTTACTTTTTAATCTTTCTCACTGCCTCCAACTGATCAGTTGTATAGTCGGCGGCACTACTTCTTGAATCGGAATTCACACGTTTCCTTGGTCCTGTATTCTTTTCCTCATTCGTAGCAGCTGGTCGAGACTTGCCATTGGTGGCCTGATTGGGTGTGCTCTTGATCTGAGCCAAAAGTTCTGTAAAACCAAAATAAATTAATATGGATTGTAGGAAGATATTCGGGATATTTTTTACTCTTAGCATTCTCCGATGGATATAATTTCTCTGCTTTGATTAGGAATTTCTCAGCCTTGTCGGTCTTGCCCTCGGCAAGGGACTGCACGGCTAGATCAATGCACCGCTGTGCCTCATCCTTGTTGCCTTCCATTTGCGGTTTACTATGATAACGTTTACGTGGTGTTCACGCCAGGGCGCACTTTGTCA